>NC_056730.1:398005065-398244885 GCF_019279795.1 Protopterus annectens | reverse complement strand
AGACATTGCCTTTTTGGAAGGAGGCTTAGTTGCTAAGTAGTGGAACATACAGCTTTAGTTGTGTTGGTGAGAACGTTTTTGAATCTGTAAAGCAGTGCAAGTTTTTGTTGTTTTTTTTATACAGTTTTGTATGTGCATTTCAAATTTTAAGATTATAGGTTCATAGGTAAGGTAAGTACTAGGCTAGCTGCTCTTGCAGGCCATTTTATCTAGCTAAAGAAGACTTGTACAAAAGGTATATGCATGATATTTTTACAGACAGTGTGCACTGGTGAGTGCATTGCAAGACCATAACATGTTTACATGACTACAACAAAAAAGGTATATAAGTCAAAATAGTGTAATGTACTTTTTCCTTTTGTGTTTCAGGCCATCTTCAGACTTAACCCAACTCATACATTTAGAGGTTTTGCTTCTTCCAGGGGAAGCACAACATTAAAATAAATATGTTTCCTCTCATGCCAACCTTTGTTTCGCAACTTTTTGTGTTTGAACTATTCTTTCCCACTTGGTTATAGATTGACCTTACCCATGGATGATAATTACATATTACCCTAATGTGAATAACTGGGATCATCCCATAGATAATTTGAGTGGGCCTATGCATATGTATAGGATTTAGGAGCTGCATCTGCCCATTGGTAGTGCATGGGACAGTTCTGGGGTAAATTTTCTGTTTCCCAACCATATATCTAAGTTGCATTTTAAAATGGACAAGGATGAGCTGTGTTTCATGTGGATATGGAGTCTGTTCCACAGCAACAGTACCACCTGTAGATATACCTGTCCCTCCAAACTGTTAATGTTGCAGGAGAGGTTTAGATACCTAGGCAAAGTATTTCTGATGCCGTTGGACTTACTGATGTGTCGTAAAACCATGAGTAATAGGTCAGACGATGCCTTGTATGCCAGGTGAGTATAGTGACAGGGGTTGCAGTCAGTCCATGAAGGATGTGTTGTTTAGGCCTTGCATCCTTTCAGTAAGGTGTCGTTGTGGGAGCTCCAGTTGTTGCATGTGTCTGAACAGATACATGCCAAAGAGGGCATTATGTGCAATGACTGGCCCAATGAAGGCTGAGTAAAGGGGATCAATGACATCTCTAGATCTAGACACAATTCATTTGTTTATAATCTGTGCAATATAGAAGGACTTTCTTACAACAACAGACACATGTTGGTCAAATGTTAAGTCACTGTCCACATAAGTTCCCAAACCCTGAACAACTAGGTCAAGTCTTAGGGGTGAATTGTGAGTGTAGTAGTTCCCAGGTGTAGATGACTTTCCAAAATATACAATAATGCAGTTTTGGTATTTACTTTTAGACCATGATTTTGACACCAGTATTCGAGACAAGCCTCCCTGCAGGATGGCCATGTCATTTGAGGACTCAGTGACTTCTCCAAGATTGCACTCATCTGCAAACTTGGAGGTCATCATCCACTTTCATAATAATCATTATTATTATTATTATTATTACTATTATTAATAATTATTATTTATTATTGTTATTCAGTATTACTTACAATCATCCCATATCCTGCCTTATTATTTGTTATTAGAAGTGACTTTTGATGGTGTTATATTAAGTGAGAGGATTTTGAATGTTGTTTTTCATGAGACAGCCCAAAGGGAAATGGTAGTATTTTGGGGATAGGGGTGAGCATGAGTTGTAAGTTACAAAGCCATGTTTCAGTGTCTGTTACAGCTTCCTGAGTAATGTTTTGGAGATGTGCCAAGTTATCTGATACACGTATGAGTGTGAAGTCATCAGTGTATTGCATTAGGGAAGCCTGTTGTGTAGATTAGTGTAGGGTGCTGGTGTGTTGAGGAGGAGACCAAGGATAGAGCCTCATGGTACACTGGTGATGACTGAGAGGTATGGAGAGAGGGCAGAGTGCCATTGTACTGACTGATACCTGTTGGAAAAGTAGCTTTTGAATCATAGTAGGGTGCTCTGTGATAGACCTAATATAGACATTTGAAGTAGAATTTTGCTGTGACAAAATGTGTTGAAGGCTTTAGGCAAGTATAGAATTAAGGGGAAGACTAGTTTGTCATTAGCGCTTTCTTTATTAACAGTATCTATAAGGGTTAGAGGTGAGTGTTCATTCTATGGGAGGTGTGGAATACACAGTTTGATTCTGAATATGGGGCAATTGGCCTACTATTCTCCCATGAACCTAAGATCACTTTAGGTCTAAGGTTAGTAATGTCTGTTGAATTTTCTAATTTGTGTATATAATGTGTGATTGTTTCCAAAGAAAGGGGGCATGAGATTCCTAGACTGACATATTTATAAGGATTGAGATGAGACAGGCAATGCTATTGGCTGCTATTTTAACGTACCAACTTGGAAGGTCATCAGCTGAAGCTGAATATGCTTTGAGTTTGAGTTGTTTTACATGGAATGAGGGACCTGGTTTGAAGGTGAAAGTGGATGTAGTGAAATATGGTTGTTGGGCAGGGTTGGGATTAGATGTGGGAATTCTTGGTTAGGAACACTATACTATCTATGAAATAAAAGATGAATTCTATTGCAGGTTTGAGTGACAAGTTTTTGGGAGAAGGATTAGGGTTGATTTTTTGACGAGGATACCAGATGTCTTTAATAGATTACTGGAATTTTTATAGGGTTGGGTTAACTATAGTTCAGAGTGTTGGTCGGTATAGGTTTTTTGCCTTCATTTATTTTCTTTTTATTACAAATGTGGAGCATTCTGAAGTTTGAGATATTGTGATGTTTTGTATTTCTACCACTCTTTCCACACTTTTTCTTTATCCTGCATTAGCATTCTACTCTTTTGGGATAGCCAAATCGCATTATTTGCTTTTAGTGTCTTCCTTCCAGGGGTTGTAAGGCTATTTAGAAGTTGCATTGAATTCATTTAAAGCATCCTGTAAGGGTAGGATTTTTGGGTATTCCAGTTAAAAGTCAATAGGGTAGTATTGCATAACACTGGATTAAACTTGGACATGTTGCATATTGTTTTATAAACATGCCATTTAAGTGGATGCGTCAGATGTATGGTTTAATTTCTCCAAAACTGTTGGGTTTCTAATACCATTATGAGAATGGACCCCATTCCTAAGTCAGGGTATAGTTAAAGTTCATGAAATTAGTATTGCTTTAATCTTTGTTATCCAAAAGTGTTATTCGTAGCACCCACAATAGGGCCAGAATTGATTCCTGCAATTTATATGGAGTTACATTAATGGGTAGCATATCTAAAAATTACTTTAGTTTTTTTTTTTTTTAATTCAATCCATTGCTCCTACTACTGCTATTGGAACGGTCTCAGCATTTTTTCTCAACATTGCTCTCATTTCTGCCTCCAAATCTTGAGATTTTATGACTTTGTGTCTTGCTGTATGTAAAACACTGTTATGGCAATGTGCAGCAATTTCAATGATCAATGCTACTTTTTTGTTTTTAATGAAGTACTATAACTGGTGTTCCTGTACCTACTTTTTTGGACTGTTGGTAATGGCTGATCCAGTTCATCATTCTCTGTAATACTTTGTGGTTCATGTTCCCAAAGCTTCTCACCTACTTCTGTATTGTGGTGTTCGCACAATCCTCAATGGAACAGTCTTGCTACACTATTGTGTCTTTCAGTGTATAGACCCTCTGTGTGTATCACACCCAGCAGCAAGGTATGCAACTACATCTAGTTCTTTTTTTTACAGAACCTACATTTGTCTGCTTCCCACACATGTTCAGTGGACTTTGTAAACTAATATGTATGTAAGTCCACCATCTTGGGCTGCTATTATTAACCTTTCATCCCCTGGTTCATAGGATCATAAGAAATTACCAGGCTATTGGCCCTAAGGCCCTTATAAGCCTAGCCTTGAGTTTAGCCCATGTTTTGACAAGTCTGTACCCAAAGCCCCTGTCCAGCAGGGACACAGGTGGAATCCCAGGGGTATATTTTCTGTTTCCCATCCAGTTATCCAGATTGCGCTTGAAAAGGAATATTGAGGTACTCTTCTTGATGTGGAGAGGGAGTCTATTCCACAGATGGGGGAGACTCTGGTACACAAATCTCTCCCACCAACAAGTCCTATTGATGTCACAGATCAGGTTGAGATTGCATGTGTGGGTTACTCGAATGGAGCTTGACTTGCGGGCAGCTTTCACCTGTGCATCTGTGATGTCAGGAAGGTTACATTCATTTGGGATAGGCATTTGCTCTTTTGGGTGAGAAAGGGGGGGGGGAGTTTGCGCTGAATCTGTCTGCCAGGATGTTGGCTATGTCTGTAGGTTTGGTATATTTTGTACCGTTATGCAACAATTCAGAGCATATCTGGGAGTTTCCGCCCATGTTCCTGACATAACTAAAGAAGGCCTTGTGATTATCTTTAGTGTCTAGGGCAATTTTTCTTTCGAAACTGGCCTTTGATGATTTTATGAGAGAATGAAGTTTCTTGCTAATACTGATCAGAGATGCCTTCCCTTTTTGGGATTTTGCTCTGTCATGTAGTAGCTTCCTCCTTCTGTTGTATAGCATATTTATGGCCAGGGTCCACCAGACCAGTCTCCTGTTTTTGGAGGAGTGAGTCTTGGTTTTATTTGGGATAGCACGATCCATGCATTCCTGCAGGTGCTCATAGAATGCATTTGTAAAGGATTCTGCAGATTGGGCTGTATTATCCTCTGGACCAGGGGCTTTGAAGGATTGCATCTCAGTCTTGAGAAGTGCAAAGTTGGCTTTTGAGAAATTCTTTACAGTGATTTCCTTGGCTGGGGGTGGGGATGGGATATGGATGTCCAGGGAAATTTGTTTATGGTCTGATCTTACCAATGAGGGGTTTACCTCTGGTGTGGAACATAGAGTCCCCATGTCGGTGATGACCAGGTCCAGTATGTTGCTCCCTCTTGTAGGAATGGTGACCAGTTGTTCCATTGCGTTAGAGTTTATAAATTCAAGGAACCATTGGGAGAGGGTGTTTGGGCTTGAGTAGTTTTCCCAGTCAATGTGTGGGTAGTTGAAGTCACCCGATACCATAGTGTTTGGAGAGACCTTCATATTCTCCAGTGTTATCAGGAATGTCAAGTGGGGTTCCTGTAATAGGGAGGGTGTTCTGTAGCAGGCTACAAACTGAAAGGCAGTTTTGCCCGCTGTTAGTTGCACATGGATGGTTTCCGATGCTTTGTGCAGTGCCACCAACCTGGAGGTATAGGTATCTTTGATGAATATAGATACTCCTCCTCCTTTTGTGCTTCGGTCCGAGTTTTGGGGCCTAAACACATGGTATGAGTTATAACCTGGCCGTGCCGGGGTGCTCTCAGGAGCCTTGAACCAGGTTTCTGTTACTGCACAGACATCGATTTTCTCCATGCTGAGGACAGCCTCAAGTGCGTGCATCTTGAGGTTTAGACTTCTGGCATTGAGTAGCATTACCTTTAGTTTTTTTATCCTTTATTATTTTTTATTCTGTTTACAATTTTTGGTTTATCTCTTGCACCATGGAGCACAGGTTGTAACTCAAAAGGGTCAGTCAGCCTCCCGTTTGCATGGTTATCAAGCTGCAATTAATAAGTACACAAACAATTAAACAAACAGCTGAATAAGAAATAAGGGGAAAATAAATGATTTCAGACTGAAGTTAAGTTTAATTCATGGTACCTTGGACAGTACAGCACACATCTGTTTGTTGTTTTCATTACGTGCTTCTTCGTTCGGCTTTTTCCCAGTTAGGGGTTGCCACAGCGGATCACCTGTCCACTCATGATTGGCAGTGGAGTTTTACAGTGTCCAGCCCGGCACCCAACCTTCCACAGAAGGCACACACATGCACACACTCACACCTAGGGCCAATTTAGAGTGTCCAGTCTACCAACAGCATGTCTTTGGGATGTGGGAGAAAACCGGAGGAAACCCACACGACCAAAGGGAGGACATGCAGACTCTGCACAGAAGGCACCCCAGCTGAGAATCATAGGTTCTTAGGTTCATAGGTAGGTACTAGGCTATTGGCCCTAGGGCCTATATAAGCCTAGCCAAAGGTAACCTGGCTTCCGCCACACAAGAAAATTATTTTCCTGTGCTACTGTTGAGTAGAGCCACAGAAGTGTTCCCCGGGGTGAATTTTCTATCTCCCATCCAATCATCAAGATTTTTCTTGAACAGTGCTGATGAGGAGCTTTGTTTGATATAGATAGGTAGTTTGTTCCAGAGTATGGGAAGTCTCTGGGACAGGAATCTCCTCCAGCATGTTCTGTTTATTGTGGTGACGAGGTTTAGGTCCCTAGAGCGTATAGCTCGTAGGGATTGGGATTTCTTTAAGTGGAGCATGTCTAAAAGCTCTGGGTTTGACATAGCTTTGTGTGTTAGGCAGAGATCGCCTCTGAGTAGGCGATATGCAACAGAGTAAAGCTGCAGTTTTTTGAGACGGTCTGCATAGGGCATCTCTTTGAGGCCAGTAATCCTCTTTGTGAGGTATTTCTGTGGCCTTTCCAGTTGTTGTAGATGTCTTGTGAGGTACATACCAAAAGGGGCATTGTACTCTATAATGGGTCTAATGAGTGACGAGTAGAGAGGAACAATGACCTCTTTTTTCCTGGATGAGAAACCTTTTGTGAGGAGGTGTGCCACATAGCAGGATTTCCTGACTACTGTGGCGATGTGATTATCAAAGGAGAGACTACTGTCCACCTGTGTCCCAAGGTCTCTTATCACACTTTCGGTGTTAAGTAGACTACCACCTATGTGGTAGTTCATGGGTACTGAGTTTTTACCAAAAGGAATGACAATGCACTTTTTGGCATTGAGCTTGAGGCCATGGCTTTGACACCAGGCATCTGTCTCAGCAAGGCCCTTTTATAGGATGTCCACATCCACAAAATGAACTAGAGAACCTCTTGCTGTGAGGTGGCAATGCTAACTGCTGCTCCACCATGGTACATGCTGAAGTAAACAATTAAATGTTTGTTTACAGGTACCTTGTTATGTGAGTATAGAGTTGGTACTCTTACAGGACATAAAACACAGTAGGGGGTATTCTAAAAGGAAAAATAGCAGTGTGTAAAGCTAAACTATGCAGTCAGTGTTGACATGCAGGGTATTTGCAATTCAGGGATATCTGTATCACAATCATGGTAGTATGATAATTGGTGTGGTCAGTAGTATATATTAATGACCGTATAATGACATTCAAATGAGATGGCTTATAGAAATACATTCATCAATAAACTAATGTTTTTGTCTGCATGTATATTCTATATGCAGCATGCACATTGGTAAGTATATATATATATATATATATATATATATATATATATATATATATATATATATATATATATGTTAATAAGTTCAAAGGGATGTACTAGGCATGCAGTTCAAAAGACCATTAATAAGCATAGCCAGCTAAGCCCAAGCACTGTTGAGTGAGTTAAGCTTCATGGTCAAGAAGTACCATGCTATATACCCCAAAGAGAACTTATGATTTCCAGGCTATTCATTCAGAATATTAATAAATACAGACCATGTCTAGGATTGCTTGACATGCGTAGGAAGTTGAGTCAATAAGTAAAGGATTCCTTGGGATAGAAATCTGTTATGCCAGCCATGTTCCATTTCTGTGTCTATAACAGATTACAGTCTTTGCTGTGGGTGTTCATGGTGGTGTGATTGTTGCATAGCTGTAATAGGTCAAGTATGGTAGAATGGGCCATGTACCGTATGGATGGACAGCAGTCTGTCTGCTGAAGAATGGCATACAGAGCAAGAACTGCACATATCAAAAATGACATTTGAACCCTTGATTTAAAAATCACCATGAATAGCAGGCAACAGTAAGGATTGTGGAAGGGTGTACAACTCAGAAAACTGTGTGGCATCAGTGTAAATAGGATAATTTTGCCAAAAATGACATTTGAACCCTTGATTTAAAAATCACCATGAATAACAGGCAACAGTAAGGATTGTGGAAGGGTGCACAACTCAGAAAACTGTGTGGCATCAGTGTAAATAGGATAATTTTGCCTTTAACACACATTTTCCATGTTACACCTTTTGTACTACAATAGGTCACAGGTAATGTCAGCATGTTCCAGGAGGTAAATATATATATATATATATATATATATATATATATATATATATATATATATATATATATATATAAGACAGGTGTTTCCATTCACATGGAAGAGCACTAGCAAGGGACCAGGTGATCAAACATACATGCAGGAAGCTCCAGTCAACAAAAGGTATTATTGGAAGGTGCAATATGTGTCTTACAGGTAACACCCAGGTTATGCAAATAAAAGGCAACAATGTTAGGTGTGGTTCATAGGTAGGTACTAGGCTATTGGCCCTAGGGCCTATACAAGCCTAGCCAAAAAGGTACCCTGGCTTTCGCCACCCAAGAAAATTATTTTCCTGTGCCCCTGTCAAGCCGAGCCACAGAAGTGATCCCCGGTGTGAATTTCCTGTTACCCATAGAAGAGGTTATTTTTCAGTTATCTTTCATAAGCATTGTAATTCCATCTTTCTGATTTCTTGATGTTCTCCCACAAAGTCCTTGCCCACTTTACATGATAAGCTGCCACTATGCTAAATGAGTGTGGAATCTAACTGAACGTTGGTATATGTTTGGGGTCCAAGCTTCATCACTCCACTGCTTTCTTCAGTACAGCCTCACCCGAAGCTGGGAAAACAGGGTACCCTTCTCATGGCAGAGAACTGCTCCTTCTTAATCTCTAGTCTATGATGAAACTGTGTGAGTGGACGTCTATGTTGTAGGCACAGTATTTGGTAATGTAGCCATTGTACTACATTCCATTCTGTGGCCCCTGAGTCTGGAGTCAGCCACTGGTTCTTCACCTCTTCATCAGTCATAGTTTATTCCAATTTATCCTTAGAAGCTAAGTGCTCCACAATCCACATAGGGTTGCTACAGGCTATGAAAAACAATCTGTTGTATTACTAATGGCATATATTTTTGAGTTTGTCTCATAAGTCTCGCACTGCCTCCCCATGACCTTGTGCAGCCAGCTGATAGCTTGCCAGGTGTAATGCTGCCTTCAACTTGTTTTAATCAGCGTCTAACAGTAGCAGGGTGTGTGCCCTCCATTGTTTTACTGCTATGAGCCATACAACTAGACAACCTTGCACCTTTCTAGTGTCTCTAAACTGCTGCAGTGCCAGTTTGTAAGCCATCTAATAATTTCTTATCTGTTATTGTCATACGTGCATTGATACTGTGAATGAATTTGTACCCACATGGGTACTGGTGCTGTTTCCAATGCCACTCTGTTGATTTGAGACCACTGGGAAAGCAACATAGTGTAAAATGTGTAGTTATTCTTCACTGCACACTTTTTGCTGATTGCTCCCTGCCTGAACTATACTTATGTTGTCCGATTTTGAGTTGGGAGTACCTTGTTTGCCTTCTGTTTGTATATCCAGGAAGAACTACAACTATGTAATGGCAAATTAATGTTTACATATAATTACTCTTGGCCACTTGCAGCTGAGCTTGCTTCCTCTTAAGTACCCCCCCCCCAAATTCTCAAGGACATGGCAACAGTTATCCTGAAAAAAAATGCAGTGGAGTTTGAGTGTGTGCTAACTCAAGTAAGATTATCATCTCTAAAAACTGAGATGACTGAAAGCAAGAATACTCTTGTTACTTGACAGGTTCATAGGTGGTTACTAGGCTACTGACCCAAAGGTTTATATAACCCTAGCCATGTGTACCCAATATAATACTAGAGAAACCCAATATAAAGGATCTAGCTTAAACTCAAAATCTTAGTTAGCAATGGCTGCCCATATCTAGGAGGGTCTTGGGTGAAATCCCCAGCAAGAAATTTATGGTATCCCATCCAGTCATCCAGGCTACAGTTAAACAGTGTCATAGATGGGCTCTGTTTGATGTGAATTGGTATCTTATTCCTGAGGTGTGGCAACCTCTGAGAGATATATCTGTCTCTCCAGCAGGTCCTATTTATGTCGCAGGCCAGGTTAAGGTTCCTGGGACAAGTGACCCATATCCCATTTGTCTTGTGGATGTGCAGCATTTCTATTAGGTGTGGGTATGAGACTGCTGTGTAGGCCAGACACAGATCTCCTCTAAGTAGTCTGTATACTACTGAGTACAGTGACAGTGACTTCAGTCTGTCAATGTATGAAGTGGTGGAGACCATGTAATTTTCTTAGTTAGACATCTCTGAGGTCTCTCGAGTGGCTGCAGGTGCCAGGTAAGGTACATACAAAGAGAGCATTGTACTAGAGTATTGGCCTGATGAGGGGTGAGTACAGGGGAGTTATGACCTGTTTCACTCGAGGCAATGCCTTTGCTAATGAGGTGAGCAACATAGAATGCCTTCCTTACCACAGTAGACACACTGTGGTCAAAGTTTAGGCTACAGTCAACTTGTTTTCCCAATTCTCTCACTACTGAGTTGTTAATGTAGGATATGATATTATTATTTATATGATAGTCTGCAGGGATATGATTTTTACAAAATGGGATGATAATGCATTTTTAGCACTGAGTTTAAGTCCACAGCTTTGGCACCAATCATTCATTTGTGTAAATCCCTCGAAGTATATTGACATTGTTTGGGGATTAAATGATTGCACCTAATTTGCAGTCATCAGCAAACTTAGTCAGCCACAGCTGGTCTATTTTGGCATGACCTTCTGAGAAGTATATTCCAAACAATAGGGGACCCAGTGCTGAACCCTGTGGAACTACACTGCTGGCAGGTCTGCTGGTCAAGGTAAAGTCCCCAACTTTGAGTATGATCTGAAGGAGAGCCAGTTAGGGGCCCACCTGACAACATAAGGGTTGATAGTCAATTGGGAGAGTTTATCTTGACCAGCAGACCTGCCAGCAGTGTAGTTCCACAGGGTTCAGTGCTGATGCCCAAATGTGGGACTGTGTTGAAGGCCTTTGTTTATTTAAGGTAGGCTGTATGCACACATTTGCCTTTTTTATGGCTCTGGTGATGTTTTTAAAGAAGTCTACCAGTTTTAACAGCCATGACCTGTCTTTGACAAAACCAAATTGTTGGATCAAGGGTTTGGAGATCACCTATGTCCTTATTTATAGGGTCCATGATGATTTGTTCCATGGCCTTACAGGTAAGGCTAGTTAAGCTTATTGGTCTGTAGTTTCTGTAATTTGAGTCACACTTTTAATATTCTTGTCAAGTGGCATATGACAAATGAAAAAAAAGTCTTACTAGTAAAACTAGCAATAAAGGATCAATGACACGAATGCTGTTAGGAGCATACAAATACCTCCTGCATGCCAGTGTAGGAATGTGTACATGTATAGATCCACTAACACACCACACGTATAGGTGTGGGTACATCTATATACATAAGAAAAGACAAGTTCATAGACAGATTTGTGTGTGTGTATAGTGGATCTATAATGACATAAAGATATACAGCAAATACATGTTAAACAACCAAAACAATGCATATGATAAACACACAATGACACATGACAAATGCATTTAGTTATTTAAATTATCTATTTCCATCTTGATAAGGGTTAAGTGGTCTTATCAACACAGCCATCTGAGTCACAAAAGAAGCAAGATTGAGAAAAGTTATGAGAATTCCAGTATTAACAGTGAAGTATACCACTAAAACAATTAGGTGCACTGCATACAAAAATATTTAATAAAATACATGCATTGCTATATATCCAGCATATACAAATTTGACAGACATTCAGGAATGCCTTGAATTGTAAGCCAGTCAGTAAGACATAGCAAGGCTTATGGTTTTACAACCACATGAATGTAAACTTAGGTTACATATTGCACGCATACTTATGCACACACACATGAAAATATAGGGAAATATAGAGACTACATTTGCCTCAACTTTCAAATGATGACTGCTGTAACTCCCTTGCAGTCAAATATTCAGGGAAAGAATGAAATATCCAAACATTTTATTGCAGCGCACGGAAAAAAATAAATACATTGAGTTGGATGGAATCACTATTATACAGATAGTTACTGTGTGATTCCTGGAAGGTGTCAGCTAAGGGGAAACTACTTTTGGTAAAAGTAGCAAGATTCAGTTTCAATGTTGTCTGACATTATTCGTATTGAAATGTTAGAGATTTTATTCTTCTATTAGGACATTTGCAACTCAGTGGGCTTGTTTCCAAGAATCCAAATGCTCAAAGCAATGCTGTCTGGAACTGAGGGGAAACTGTTGTATAAGTGCATACACTAATAAGCAACACTATTGCTGAACATATGAAAAATAATTATCTGTAAAAGAAAAAAGAAAGCATGTTGCAACAAGCATGAAAAAAAATACAACTGTCCAGGCTGGGATAATCATTCCACTAAGTTTTACCAAAACAAGTGCATGCTAAAGATGTAACTTCAGTGCTGCAAAGAATGCAGATTTGAGTGTGACTAGATTAACTAATCTAATAGCCTATGGGTGGGGGAGGGGGAATATGCCTCTGCTATATATACAAACTTGTCCAAAAATAACATCACCAAACTTTCTACCTGTTACAATAGTATTGCTAGATTCATTACTGCTAGCCCTTTTAGAACCCACCATTGTCTTAACCTCAAGCAACTAGATTGGTTAGAAATCAACAACCAATTACTCTATCAACAACTAATTATCATTCATAAAACCCTTTACTTTCCTGATGCTACCCCTAGCCTTACAAAACTGATTTCACCTTATAAAAACCTAGCCACACTACGCTCAGCTAATAAACTCCTTGTAGCCTTAACCAAATCAAAGAATAAAGCTGGGGACTCATTATTTTCAAATTCTGTCGGGAAGATCTGGAATCAACTACCTCAGGAAATTACAAACCTTGACTCTACATCCCTTTTCAAAAGACATATCAAAGAACATCTTAAAACTCAATGGCTGTGTCCTTGTGCTAATCCTGACTGAAATTACTTCTCTTTTGGAAATATACAGTATATTTCAGAGCATTTGTTATAACTGTATTTGCTATAACCGATTTAAGTATTTTTTTCTGGCTTTTTGAATATTTACTGCTTAGCGACTGCATCTTAGCCTGTTTATACAGCTCTGCATTCTATTTAAACTGTTTTTGTGTTGATTAACTGTTTTGCACTCTTAAAAAGTTATTTGTTGCTTAATTTTACCTGTAGGCTAACACACTCAAGTGTGCTAGCCACTTAAAAGCATTTATAGCATTTACTGTCTGTTTTTTTTTCCTTGTCTCTGTAAAAAAAAATCTCTTGTTTTCCCACCTTACTGAACTAGAGTAGTCCAGTTTCAGAGTTGCTGATCCCTGGGCTTTGTTTTTAGTTCCTGTTACTGATCCATTGCCTTATTAGGAAGGAGGGAAGTTTCTTTGCTTACCAGTGGGAGTGGGAAGCACTGAGCAGCCTTTTTGTCCGAATTGGTGAAGTTTCAGCCAGAAACTAGTAGTCTATTGGTCGTTTTGGGCCAATTCCTAGCTCCTTTCAGCCCCCTGCTATAAAACACGCTAAACACGTGTTTTCCAGCTTATACCAACTCTGCACAGATCCTCGTGGTGGCCTGCAGAGTGATCCAAGCAGCAGAGAGCTAAAAGAGTGACTTTCTACCAGATATAAGTATTTTTGTGGCTTTCCCACTGTTATTAAGCTAGCGACTGCATTTCGCCTGTTTTACTGCTACTTTAAGTGATTTCTGCATTTTACACTGTTTATTGCACTTTAAGTTACTAATTGTTGCAAATTGTTGCTGTAGGCTACACACTAAAGTATTTACAGCATTTATAGCATTTACTGTCTGTTTTTTCCTTATCTCTGTAATAAAACAAAAATCTCTTGTTTCCCCACTTTACTGAACTAGAGTAGTCCAGTTTCAGAGTTGCTGATCCCTGGGCTTTGTTTTTAGTTCCTGTTACTGATCCATTGCCTTATTAGGAAGGAGGGAAGTTTCTTTGCTTACCAGTGGGAGTGGGAAGCACTGAGCTTTTGTCTGATTTGGTGAAGTTTCAGCCAGAAACTAGTAGTCCATTGGTCGCTTTGGGCCAATTCCTAGCTCCCTTCAGCCCCTGCTATAAAACACGCTAAACTGTACTGCTGATCTAACCAGCATATCCTATAACTGAAAAGTTCATCTCTACTTGATTCCCAAGTAGACTATTCTCTATCTGTAAAGCCTAGCACTTACTCCTACAGTACTTGCACCTTGATAAAGCACTCTTATTATAGATAGTACCCCACCAGCCCAAAACCCACTTCCCCGGAGTCCTTTGAAAGTTCTTTATCTACTACTTCTAGTATGTCGAGGGATCAGTTGCTAGTGTCCTCTCCAGCTCAACTGGTGAACCTGGGAATATTGAGGCAATGTTACAATTGCCTCATGTACACAGACAATCCTCTCCTTCTCCCACAAAACACAAATACATGCGAGATGCAACTATACGGCCAAACTGGAGGCTGAGCTCTCTCAACATAGGACTGGCAAGACCAGACAGGAGGAGAAGGCAACCACACACAATACATACCCAGTCACACATGGTACCATCACAACTTCAAATCATACACATACTCACACAAAGACATACTCAGAGGCTCTGGTCAAAAATTTACCAAAACAGCAGAGGCCACCAAAGCAGACACCCAAACAACTACCACCTCAAGACCCAACACATGCAACACATAGACCACACAGTCAGAGTGTCAAACAGTCACAGCCCTTAAGGCCAAACAAAATGCCAGACACACTTGTCATTGGTGATTCCATAGTCAGACACACTGACGTCCCACTCACCAGACTGAGTAAGGAGAAGGTCACAGTAAGCTGCCTGTCGGGCGCTAGAATCCGCCACATAACGCAAGCACTCAGGTCTCTCAACAGCAGGTACAAGTACGACTCAGTCATTGTCCACGCTGGTGTCAACGACCTGAGACGCACCTCCTTGGACTACATGAAAAGGGACGCCGAGGAGCTCTCTGATTATGTAGCCCAGGCAGGTATGACCCTGACCTTGAGCAGTATCCTACCTTCACCTAGAATGATGCCACAATACAGTGATAAGATGATCAGCTTTAATAATTGGCTTAAATTCTGGTGTCATTCAAAGGGGATCCAATGTCTGTCTGCCTGGGATGACATGCTGACAAGCCAGGGACGGCTTGCACCTGTCACCCTGGGCTTCCGGATATTGGCAAAGGCTCCCCATAGTGCCTTTTTAGGCAAGGCTCAAATTCTAAACCTACCACCCTAGAACACCAAAAAGGAAAAACTAAGGGTAATGCTGCTCAATGCCAGAAGTCTCAATCTCAAGATGCACGAGGCCCTTCTCAATATGGAGAACATCGATGTCTGTGCTGTGACAGAAACCTGGTTCAAGGCTCCTGAGAGCACCCCAGCACCATAGGCAAGACTGCTCTGCAATTTGTAGCATGTTACAGGCCACCCTCTCAAACTCAGGAACCTCACATGGCCTTCCTGAAAACATTGAGGGGATAAATGTATCTCCAAACACCATCATACTAGGTGACTTCAACT
Source organism: Protopterus annectens (assembly GCF_019279795.1). Classification (NCBI taxonomy): domain Eukaryota; kingdom Metazoa; phylum Chordata; order Ceratodontiformes; family Protopteridae; genus Protopterus; species Protopterus annectens. The sequence continues at coordinate 398,229,390 of NC_056730.1, read as the reverse complement.
ACCCTAATATAGACTGGGAACACTACTCAAGCCCGAACACTCTAACCCAAAGATTCCTGGAGTTCATAAACTCAAATGCCATGGAACAACTAGTCACCATCCCCACAAGAGGTGAAAACATACTTGATCTCATCATCACGAACATGGGATCAAAATGTTCAACACCGAAGTATACCCCTCACTGGTGAGATCAGATCATAAACTAATCTCGCTGGAGGTCCTCATCCCGCCCCACCTGAAACAAAAAGACCACAGTGAAAACTTCTCAAAAGCCGATTTCACACTTCTAAAACTAGTGTGGTCTCCTTTAAGGCCCCTGAGCCAGTGGTAAACATTACTCAAACCGTTGAATCACTTACAAATGCCTTCTACCAGCACCTACAGGACTGCATGGATCAGGCAATCCCAAACAAAACTAAGACTCTCTGTACCAAAGGCAAGCGCCCAGTCTGGTGGACCCCAGCCATAAACAAGCTCTACAACAAAAGGAGGAAGCTACTACAAGATAGAGCAAAATCCTTGAAAGGTAAGACACCTTTGATCATTATAAGTAAAAAACTAAGAGCTCTCATAAAATCATCCAAGGCAAATTTTGAGAGAAAAATCGCCAAGGACTCTAAAGACAATCATAAGGCCTTCTTTAGCTATGTTAGAAACCTAGGAGGAAACTCCCAGATATGCTCAGAATTAGTTCAAAATGATGTGAAAATTACTGAACCTACACACATTGCTAACATACTGGCTGACAGGTTCAGTGCAAACTTCTCTCCCCCAAAAGGAGAGATATCTATTCCAGAGGATTGTAGCCCCCCAAACATCTCCAACGCCCAGGTGAGAACTGCCTCACTAAGGCAAAAAACACAGCATCCATGGGACCGATGGTGTCCCCGGCTGTGTGCTTCATGAACTCAACGAGGAATTAAACCCACAGTTAGGACAGCTGTTTAATCTTAGCCTCACCTCAGGATACCAAGGAGTGGCGACGCCACTGTGGTCCCACTTCATAAGGGCGGTGCCTCCACAGACCCTGGAAATTACCCCATTAGCTTGACAAGCCTTATCTGCAAAGCCATGGAGAGGATCATAATGGAACTCATAAATAAAGACATAGGGAACTTGCAGACTTTGGATCCAACCCAGTTTGGCTTTGTCAAAGGCAGATCCTGCCTCTTAAACTTGGTTGACTTTTTCGAGACAGTCACCAAGGCCATTGATGAGGGAAAGGCAGTCCATACAGCCTACCTCGACCTGGCAAAGGCCTTCACACAATACCCCACTCAGGTATCATCGAAAAACTCATCAGCTTGAATGTAAACCCATACATCACAAGATGGGTTGCAAACTGGCTAAGCGACAGAACCCACAGGGTCAGAGTTGCTGGAGCCATGTCAGACTCAAAGCCTGTCACAAGTGGTGTCCCACAGGACTCAGTCCTGGGTCCACTCTTGTTCGCATCTACTTTTCTGAAGTACAAGCAAACACAGGAGGGTTATGGCTGACAAAGTTTGCAGATGACTGCAAACTGGGCCATAGTCGAAAACACATCTGACACAGATATCCTCCAGAAGGGCCTCACAGAAACGGATAACTGGTGCCAGAGCCATGGCCTGAAGTTAAACGCCAAAAATGCATAGTCATACCCTTCGGGAAAAACAAGGTTACCCCTAGCTACCATATAGGTGACAATCCACTGAGCACAGAAAAGTCATCAGGGATCTGGGGACCCAAGTTGACAGTAGTCTTCGCTTGACACTCATGTTGCTAAAGTAGTTAGGAAAACCTTCTATATCGCCCACCTGATCATGAAGGATTCACATCTAGATCAAGGGAGGTCATCGTCCCCTGTACTCATCACTCATTAGACCTATGATTGAGTACAATGCCCGCTCGAATGTATCTGACCAGACACCTGATGCAGCTTGAAAGGCCCCAAAAGTTCCTCACCAAAAGGATAAAGGGTCTCAAAAATATGTCTTATGCTGCCCGACTGAAAGAACTCCAGCTTTATTCAGTCTCATACCGCTTGCTCAGAGGTGACCTGTGCCTGACATATAAGGCCATGTCAAACCCAGATTTGATGAATATGCTTCACCTCAAAAATCTAGATCCCTCAGAACCACAAGGGCGGAGACTTAAACCTTGACACGGTTATAAATAGAACGTGCTGGAGGGACAGATTCATCACCCAGAGACTCCCTATGCTGTGGAACAAAATCCCGGTACATGTGAGGCAGAGCACCTCGCTGGCCTTGTTCAAGAGGAATCTTGACCAATGGATGGGAGATTGCAGATATACCCCAGGGATTACTTCAGTGTCACTGCTTGACAGAGGCACAGAAAAATGATAGGCATAGTTTTTATTCAAACTAAAGGGGTGGCGAAAGCCACATAACTATGGGCTAGGCTTATAAATGCCCTTGGGCAGATAGCCTAGTATGAACCTATGAACCTATGAACCTACTACTCCCAACTTCCCCACCTTGCCCAACTGTCCCTCTAAAAGACTTTTTTAACTTTTGACAGTATTATCTTTGAGAATGTCGCTAACATTTTTCTTTTTCTCTCCACCATGTTATCACATCTTAAATTTTTTTTTGTATCTAACTGCTGAATGTTGCTTACCTTGTAATTCTATTATTAACCAACTATTTTCTGAATATTGTTCTGCTTGATTTTTTTTTTGTTTCCATTAATTTTGTATAAGTCCACCCTTGAACTTATGGTATTTTGCTAAATATTTTTAATGTTAATGATTTTGTTTACTTCATGTAATTGAGTTTTCTCCGGCCTCTACTGAAAACGGATATTTGTCCAGTTAGACTAGCCCGGTCAACAAATGTAAAATAAAATAAAATAAATAAATAAAGAATACAAAAGAACAAACAGTAAAGTCTTAGCATTTCCTAACAACCAAACCACACTAAAGTTTGTGACATCTATCCTGCAGTATGCTAACAAACCTTCTCTGAAAATTCTGCCTCTGTGTAAATATATGACTTACACTGCACTAAAAGATAAACAAAGTACTCTGGCAAGTAACTGATTTTAGAAACAAAATAATGCCCCTTTAAAAGTATTGCATTACTGCTGTGTTTTGTATAGTAGCAGCAGTAGTAGTTAGGTCATTAAATTCCTGAAAGGCTACTTTTCCCAATGGGTAAATGCACATATTAAACTAATGAATGGGTGACACTGAGACTGTTGTCAGTAGAACTGCAATTTGAGATGGAATTTGGCTAACACCTTTGAAGCTTCCTGCAGGCAATCTTCCCCCAACCCCCTCAGCCAAAAGTGAGCATGCTCAGCAAGGCAAACCTGAAATGTAAACAAAAGCTGAATCAAAACAAAAAATCCCTGGGATTGTCCCTTTAACACTCATCTTGAGATTATAACTGATATACAAGGGTGTACTGAAAAGTTCTATGCCCGAGCAAGAAGGGAATGACGTGGAGCTATAAAACTTGCAAGTTATTCAACATATTCTCCCTGAAGTTCAACACACTTGGTACAACATGCCTGAAGTTTCTGTAACCCTGCCAAAAAAAAAAAGTCTGAAGTCTGGTCACTGAAATATTGCTCCTCTGCTGCAATCACCTCTGACTTACTAGAAAATCGCCACTCTTTCAAACTCTTTTTAAGGTTCAGAAGAGTAAATTGTCAGATGGAGCAAGATCTGGTGAGTAGAGTGGATGATCTATGCACTCAAACTTTAGTTTTGTCAAAACATCCATCGTTTTGCTAGCCTTGTGAACAGGTGCATTGCCTTGCAAAAACAGAACTTCTTTCCACAGCTTCCTTTTCCTTTTTTCTTTCAGTGCTTCATGTAATTGACACAGCAAGTTACAATAGTATTTTGCATTAACTGCTTGGCCCCTTGGAAGATAGTGAGTCATTACAATACCTTCCTGATCCCAAAACACATGGTGGCCATGACCTTTCCTGCTGACTTTTGGGTGCTGAACTTCTTTGGCCTTGGTGAACCTGAGTGCCTCCATTGAATGGATGGTTGTTTCATCTCAGGATCATAGTGGTGTAAGCACGTTTCATTAACAGTAACTAGCCGTCCCAAAAAGTTGGCACCAGCTCAACAAAAATGCTGCAAAATCAACTTGGAAGTATCCACTCGACTTCTTTTCTTGTCGGCATTCAAACATTTAGGCACCCACTTGGCCGGCAGTTTCTGAATACCCAGCTGCTCATGGATTATAACCCTAACACATTCCCTGGATATCTGTAATGTCTCAGCAATTGTTTTAGCCAATATTTGCCAATCTGCCAAAATCAAGTCATGGACATGGTCAACAATTTCAGGAGTTGACACTGTCTGAGGCCTCCCAGACCTTGCTGTATCTTCAGTCTCAAAATCTCCATGATGAAAGTTTGCACACCTTTTCTTCACAGCTGAGTAAGAAGGGCATTTGTTACTCAGTGTTTGCAACATACATTCATGGATTTCCTTTGCAGTTTTCTTCTGCAGGAATAGGAACATCATGATGGCTTGGAGTTCCACACTTGAAAATTCCACACTTTTCATTGACATGGTTCAATCAAAGATCTAAAACAATGTCAAAACACAGCATTACAGTTCTGCAAATTGGCACTTTACAGATAAAATAACCCTTTTTTCAGCTACAGAGGCAAAATAATGCTCAGAATTTAGAAAGTTGGTCGGACATAGAACTTTTCAGCACCCCTTGTATATACACACACTCACACACGCACACACACACAAAACCCTTTCATAGACCTTGTACAGTAAATTAAGTTTGAATACTTTAGCTAATGTGTATGTGTGTGTGTGTGTGTGTGTGTGTGTGTGTGTGTGTGTGTGTGTGTGTGTGTGTGTGTGTGTGTAAGTAATATATTTACATATCTTCCATGCATTTGTATAAAGCAAACTAGACTACTTTATTGTGGCCATTTTTATTCAGAGATTTGATATGTACACAGTTGAGAAATTGGCCATAATTCTTGAGTATGGATATTGGTGGATTACAACTACAGCAGTATGAGTGATCTCTTATGGTTGAAATGTTCTGAAATGGGTACTTTTGTCATTATGTGTGTAGGGAGTCATGGTTAAATGAATGAGAGGTTCAAGGGGAAAAGAGTTTACTGTTGCTCACACTAGGTCTGTTTTCAATGTGAGACTGTTTTGTTTTGTTTAGGAATTGGCTATAAGTTGTTGGGCCCTAAAATTTGAAACAAAATGTTAAATTAAATCCATCTCTCTGTAATCATTATAAAAGTAAAAAAGAGAATAGTATGCACTGACAGGTTCAAACAATGTCAAGAAATGGACCCCTGAAATAGCTGTGGGGGCGTCTGGTCCATTATCTTGCCTAGGGCCCCATTTGACCATGATCCAGCTCTGTACAGAAGAGGGTGTTATACTTGGTGATGGGTCTGACGATGCCTGAATACAGTGTCACTATGACTTCCCTTGACTGAGATATCATGCCATTACTTAGAAGTTGACGGACACAGAATGATTTTCTTACAGCCTTAGATGCATACTGGTTGAAAGCCAGATTAGTATCTATATGAGTCCCCAAATTCCTGACTACTGTGTCTACTTTTAGGGGTGTGTTATTAATAAGGAAGTTCCCCCTGGATAGTCAGTTTCCCAAAAGTTACTATTTTACATGTCTTGCCATTGTGGTTTAAGCCATGGCTTTGGCACAGGTTATTTGTCTGTATTAGACCTTCATGTAAGGTGTTAGCATCTTTTGGGGTTTCTGTGATTGCTCCTAGCTTGCAATCATCTGTAAACCTGGTAATCCAGAGGCCTGTGACACTGACTTTGACTTCCAAAAAACAGATTCCAAAGAGGAGCATACCCAGCACAGAGTCCTGAGGACTCTGTTGGTGACGGTCTCTTTGTGGAGATGGTCTCTCTAATTTCAGCTTCCTGGGTTCTGCTTATGAGCCAGCTGGCTATCCATCGAGTTACATATGGGTTTATGCCTAATTCCATAAGTTTGTTTACAAGGTCTGAATGCGGTATTGTATTAAATGCCTTAGCTAGGTCAAGGTAGGCAGTATGCAGAGTTTTGCCCTCATCCATTGCCTTATAACACAGTCAGTTTCTCTCCGCAGCATAAAACTCAACTGTCCAGATTTTTTACTCATATTTTTGGTCTTTTCCTCATAACGTTTGTGGCTTTCTGGCAAGTCACCAAGGACTGAAGCCACTAAGTACTGACATACATTTGAGTTTCAGACTTAATATCCTTCAGAAAATGCAAGCTAACAGAAATCATTTTAGTTTAGCAACTTTCTAAGTTTATAAGATAATATTTAAAATCTATTCCTATTTTCCGTCGTCGTTCCCACATTATTTTAGAATTTCTCCATATTTTCTGTGCTAAGAGGATGAGAGGTATGCTACACAGTTAAGACAAGAACCTGTAAAGATGCACTTGTGAATGGTAGCTGTTAGTGTGGCACGATGACAGACTGTAGATAATATAAACAGTTTTAGCTGCACTGTTTAAGCTCACTGTCACTCTGTCCTCATTACACTTTGCTAAACTAGGACTCACTTAGTCATTTCAGTTGACAATCTGGTTAGCTTAGCAGACTAATTAACTAACTAACTAACTAACTAACTAACTAACTAACTAACTAACTAACTAACTAACTAACCAATTAAAGCATAAACTGAAAGAGAGTACATAGTTATTCTTTCTTGGTGTCAAAAATATCAAGAAGCCAAAACCTGCTGTACTATATAAAACTAAAGTGTAACTAATCTTTTTGGTTGCTTGGCCATTAATTTAGCAATTCAGGATATTTCCAGATGGCATTTCTGCTCCATATCTAGAATTTATGCATTTTACAGGTTGTCACTTTATTGGATGTCATAATCCTCAATCAAATCTATGACTTACAATACTATTGTCAAGACACAGGCAGTGAGCATCTTATCTGATCCTAAATAATCAGTATAAACATATGATAGTAATTCACTTGTGCCATAATAGCTCAGGATTTGCACACAATTTAATTAGATCATATGTTTATTTACTGTCCAGGTAAACCCACTAACACAAACGCCTTTATTCCAGGATGACCCAGGAGCTGCATTATGTTAAGGGACTTGCTCAGGATCAGCTACTACGCAAAGAGATACTGATAGAATCAGACCAAGGACAGTCTGAGCTCATTGGCAGCTAACAGCCTTAACCTTCTGATTTATACTGGCAGACTAGTTTTATGCTAATCAGCATTTTGTATGATCTTAATCTCCATTTATTTAAGAAATATACTGGAGAGCAGTATATCTTTGAATATGCTTTTCTGTTTCCTACAATTTTCAAGTTTAAATCATTAAATCCAAGTATTGTCTCACAGCGCCTCTGTGCTTACATCCGAGCGCACTATGAGACGCTAGTAATTACATAATGTTACTCCCGAGTGCCTTTTGGAAGCTCGACTTACTTCCTGGTCCTATTTCAGCCCTATTTTGTGAAAACTAAGTTGAAGAAGTAACTGAACTTTGTCAGTTGACTTCTCAACTTAGTTTTCAGAGTAATCATATGCTTACATGTAATTTTCTCCAGTAAATTGGCTTGGAATGCACTGTGCTTTCTTCTGGTTACACCAAGCGGAGTCTGTCTACATTCCATGAAGCAAGTGGTGGCATCCAATCAGAGTAGTGAAATCCAAGCCACCACTTGCATATCTACTCCACCCCCCTGACGTGTTCCCATTTTTGTTTAATAATAAATGGAGGGGTCCAGCAGCAGATATTCCCTTCTTTATTTCCAAAATCTGAAGAATTAACTTAAATTGCTGTTGGATCCCTCTATTTCTTGTGAATGTGATCTGTTCGTGATGGAGAACTGTTTCCCCCATATAGAGAGAAGCGGTGAAGTCTTCCTTCCTATGGAACCAGTGTTTGTATGAGCGGGTAAGTGCCTAGCTGAAGTTGTTTCCCAGCCATTTGGCGGTGTGGGTATAATGTAACCAAAAATCTGCAATGGGGAGATCAGTAGATATGCGGGACAAAGCGGGTATGAGGCTGGGCCTGGCAAGGATGGAAGAGATTGGTCCGGCAGCAACAGTTTGGGATCATCCCATGGAAGTGCTCCTTATGAAAAAGGAAACATGTCTGTGATAACGCAATACAGTGACTGATGCTGCTTTGGTGGATGTATTTTAAGTTTTTTTTTTTTAATTGGCAGTATTATCTTGTAGTCCGTGTCCATAGCCAGAGTTAGTGCAATGTGTTGGTGAGAAAAAAGAACAGAATCTACCACTGTAATTTATGTATCACTTTCTTGAGTTGAAGGTCCATGCTTGTTGAGCAATGCCTCAACACATGACTGGCAATCATTTCACAAAAATGTGTTTTATTCAAGTAAGTAAATCCTTTACCCCCCCCCCCACACACACACACACACACACATATACATCTACTGTCTTTGCCCCTGAACAACAATTTTTAAAAGCACTGCTTCTGGCGTTACGCAAAGTAAAGACAAAGTGTATTTATTTAAATGGATGAAGTGCAAGGATGAAGAGATATGGAACTAGCATGGCGAAGAAGGAAGGAAGGATGAGTGACTGGATGAGAAGATTGCTTAGGGCTTCATGTACGGTAAATAGTATAGCAGTTTACAAATTTGTTGGTGTGACAGTGAATGGGTAACAATAAATTCACTTTGATAGCAGTTTTGCTTTGAGTGGGGGTAGAAGGGTAGTAAGGAAGTAAAGGAGGTGACAGATGGGGGGTCAAGATACAGAAAAAGTTAAAATATTAGTAGTGAACTTGGGAGATATTTTAAGGGGTTAATTAAACAAATCTTTTGGTCTGCGAGATTCATAGTGGTCGCTAGGTTTTTCAGCTGATGTATGGAGCAGATGAGTATGACATAAAGGACTGGAGGGTAAGATGGAGTGCTCCTGCAGATAAAAATGTTGGATTAAAGGCTGTTTGCCATGTATGAACTGTGTTGCTGAGAAAGGGATTGAAATGTCATGTGTTGTGCTGGTTATTGTTTGTTTAATCCTTAATTGTTATTTGTTTCTTAAGTTTTATATTTTAATATCAATAAAATGACATACAAGAAAGTTACAGTGCAAGATTACTGTTGTCAGGAAAGAAATATTATCAGCTACAAACCACATTCATCAGACAGCCATGCAGGCCATAAGATGCATTGTTTGACTAGATTTATTATTTAACAGATTAGCATATTTAGGAAGTAAAAGAAAGCTCTGATGGTATGCTGTTGATGTTAATACTGGACCTCTATCATGTCTGTGAGTTCACTTATGTTTTTATGCCTACTTTATTGTTACTGAAATAGCATCAATGTTTGTTCAGGAATTGGACAAGTCTCTATTCAAAGCTTAGTCCCATGGTAACTGTCTTTTGGAATTCACTTATATATACTTGACATCTCACATTTTATTGTTAAAGATCTCATACTGTGCCGTTAAAAGATGCATTTCTGGCTTGAGAAAGAAAGTTCTTGATTAAGGTCTGTTTGTAATATTTTCTGATACACCATCTTATATATTATCTAATAGTGCCTTCGGATTTTGACTTAGCTGTAAAAAGTCACTCACTCAATTTATCAACTAAAACTTGATTGAGCTGGTGAATTTTTCAATTCTCTGTAACTATCAGTTTAGAATTTTTAACATTCACTTTAAAGGCTACTGAAAAAGCAGACATGTGTGATTAATGATGAGTTTTCATTACAACTGGAACATAAGAAGACTTTTCAGTTACAACCCAATCCAAATAATCAGTAATAAAATGTGAATTATTTTGTCTTACATAGGATCATAGGAAATTATTAGGTTATTGGCCCTGAGGCTCTTATAAGCCTAGCCAAGTGTTTAGCCCATGTTTAGACAAGTCAGCACCCAAAGCCCCTGTCCAGCAGGGACATGGGTTGAATCCCAGGGGTGTATTTTCTGTTTCCAATCCAGTAATCCAGGTTACGCTTGAAAAGGGATAATGAGGTACTCTGCTTGACGTGGAGAGAGTCTATTCCACAGATGGGGGAGTTTCTGGGAGACAAATCTATTCCACCAGCAAGTCCTATTGATGTCACAGACCAGGTTGAGGCCACACGTGCGGGTTACTCGAGAGGAGCTTGACTTGCAGATATGCAGCAGTCCCATCAAGGTGGGTCTGAGATTGCTTTGTATGCCAGACAGTGGTCACCTCTGAGGAATCTGTATGAAACTGAGTAGAGGGACAGGGCTTTTAGCCTATCTGTGTAGGATAGATGTTTGAGGCCCTGGATTCTTCTGGTGAGGAACCTTTGTGGTCTCTCCAGCTGCTGCATGTGTTTTGTGAGGTACATGCTGAAGGGGGCATTGTACTCAATAATTGGCCTTATAAGGGAAGAATACAGGGATGTTATGACCTCCTTATCCCTGGATGAGATACCCTTACTTATGAGGTGCACCATATAGAAAGCTTTCTTCACAAAGGAAGCAACATGGTGATCAAAAAATCAGGTTGCTATCAACCTGGGTGCCCAAATCCCTCATGACTGATTGCGTGCTTAGGACATTCTTATTAATGTGATAATATGCGGGAACATCACTCTCCCCAATGGCGATGATGATGCATTTTTTAGTATTCAGTTTGAGGCCATATTTCTGGCACCAGTCATTTGTTTGGGTGAGACCCTGTGAAGATATGTGAAGGCTGCCAGCCTAACTAGATAGGATTTTGTAGATAATTCTGTCATTTGTAAATATTAATGTAAGCCACTTGCTTGATCTCTTTGTTAAATGTTGAACTTCAAAAATGTAGCCACATTGCACTCTGCTGGAGGAAAGCTGATAAGTCAAACATTGTATAATTGTTTAATCTCAAAACTCGGAGCCAAGATGTCTGGATGAAGGAATTCTTGCTATTGTTTTGAGACTAGAGTAAATTGCTAGAATTTGCATGTATAATGTCTTTTATTGTTGTAGCTTCCTGTCCAGGTACAAGATCAAAAGGGCTGCTAAACTCTGAGATTCTGTTAGCCTGGAAACTAGAGAAAAAAATGATGTAACCTGAAATGAGTCAGTAGTACTGTGGTATCAATTTAAGGACAGAGAGACTCAGAGCATTAAATTGGTATCAATTTAAGGACAGAGAGACTCAGAGCATTTTGCATTTGTTTTCACAACTGACACCATCACCAGCACTGCTTTGCTCTATATGTAAGTTTATTTTAGAACTGTGATTATAAATAGCTAGGAAATAGAAAGATTAGACTAGTTGTTTTCTGTATTGATGTCAGAACTATTCTACTGTATTATTTTAAGCACTTTCCTGTGATCTTTGAACTCTTGACTAGCACTGTGTAGTAAGAAGTATTGTATTGTGTTTTGATTATTTATTATTAAATATTTTTAAACCATTTAACTGTGGCTGTTTTGTGTAGAGATAATTTAAGCTCTAGAGTACATTGCATGTATATAGTGATACTTTACTAAGCCACTCCAATAAGCCTTACAGTTCAGTTACACTTACCATTTGGATAGTAATATTGCACAGTAATAATTGAACACCCTTTGATAAGGGCCGTATTAGTAGCTGATATTAGTGGTTGGTGGCAAGTGGTACTACCATATAGTCTGGGCAGAAGGGGCATAGCTGAAGAACCTGTGCAAGCCTTCCACAGGAGTGTCTGTGTGTTTGTATATAACTCATTTCTCAACATTTGTGTGTGTCAGCTACTTGGCAGGGACATGAAGCACTGGTTGGACAGATAGGGTGCTGGAGTTTTTAGCTTGACCACTAGGCTGAGATCTGGGCCGTATAGCTGTGCCAGTGGGGAGTCTTATTGAGGATCTGGAGAGAAAGGAAGAGACCAGCCCCAGGCCGACTGTGATGTCTGTGTGCTCTTAAGGGAAATCATACTTTACTGTGTGAGTATTTATTATCCTTCCCAATGTGGATGCCCCTCACTGGTGTTAGTGGTGAGGACTGAGGTTCCTTGATTGCTGGGCCAGTGCACGGGGGGTCACAGACCCTCTCAGGCAACGTCCACATCACTTGAGGAATTGATGACCATGCCCAGCTTGCGGTCATCTGCAAACTTGGACAGCCATAGCCCACTGGTTTTGGCCTGCACCTCAGAGAAGTATATTCTGAATAACAGAGGCCCTAAGACTGATCCCTGGGGTATGCCACTCATTACGGTTCTACTGCTTGAGGTGGATTTCTCTATTTTGATTAGGTGGGTTCTAACAGCGAGCCAATTTGCTATCCATGTGATAACATATGGATTGATACCTAGTTGAGAGAGTTTATTCACTATGCCCGAGTGTCAAAGGCCTTGGCCAAGTCAAGGTAGGTGGTGTGCACTGTCTTCCCCTTGTCCATGGCTTTGGTGACTGTCTCAAAAAAGTCGACCAGATTTAACAGACATGACCTCCCCTTGACAAAGTCAGACTGTGTGGGGTTGAGTGTTTGGAGGTTGCCAATGTCCCTGTTAATGAGGTCCATGATAATCCGTTCCATGACCTTGCAGATCAGGCTAGTTAGGCTAATGGGTCTATAATTTCCCAGATCGGTTACTACAAACAAGAAAACTTTTCAGTTACAACCCATCCAAATAATCAGTAATAAAATGTGGATTATTTTGTCTTACTACAAATAAGTATTTTAATGTTACCCCAACATTTATAAACATTACCACTGAGAAATACAACCCAGTTTGAGGTCTGTAAGAGAAAATACTGCTAACTGTGCTTGCACAGACTATAACAAGTTTGTTGCTTTACCCACTCTGCCATGTTGGAATTCCTGGATGTCAGTCTTCCTCCCAGGAAGGAGGCTAGGGTCTCACAAATCATAGGTTGTCATGGGTGGAGTGGGAGGGTGGCACAGTACAGAAGGCTATGATGCATGGTATTAAGTTTAAGTTGGGGTGGTGGTCAGAAAAGGGACTGGAATCTTAGGTTGTAAGTGGGAGTTCCTTTGGTCATATAAGGTCCCCTTATGAAACCTGGACTGAGATAAAAGTACAGGAGTGAAAAGGGGAATGCATACATTGGTGCCCACACTGGCCCCTCCTGGTCCCAATGCAGATGAGGGGAAGGAGAAAGGACTTTAACAGTGGCCATAGTATCTTCTATAATTAAGGTAAGATGACTGCACAGCTCTGTGTTATGCATAGGTTCATAGGTTCATAGGTTCATGCTAGGCTATCTGCCCTAGGGCATTTATAAGCCTAGCCAGAGTGTGTTTGGCTTTCGCCACCCATTTTAAATTAATTTTGCTATGCTCTTTTTCGAGGTTAGTATACTGTGCCTCTGTCTAACAGTGACACAGAAGTGATACCTGGGTTAAACCTACGATCTCCCATCCACTCATCAAGATTCCTCTTGAAGAGAGTCAATGAGGAACTCTGCCTAACCTGGACTGGGATTTTATTCCAGAGTGAAGGGAGCCTCTGGGTTATGAATCTGTCCCTCCAGCATGTCCTATTTATTTCAGTGCTGAGGTTCAAGTCTCTCGAGCATGTAGCTCGATGGGATTTGGATTTTCTGAAGTGCAGAATGTCCATTAATTCCGGGTTGGACATGGCTTTATACGTCAGGCACAGATCGCCTCTGAGCAGGCGGTATGCCACTGAGTAGAGCTGGAGTTTCTTTAACCGGGCAGCATATGGCATCTGTTTGAGCCCTTTGATCCTCTTGGTGAGGTACTTTTGGGGTCTTTCCAGTTGCTGCAGGTGTCTGGTAAGGTACATTCCAAAAGGGGCACTGTACTCAATTATGGGCCTTATGAGGGATGAGTAAAGAGACACGATGACCTCCCCTGATCTAGATGTGAATCCCTTCATAATTAGGTGGGCTATATAAAATGTTTTTCTAACCACTTTGGCCACGTGGTTGCCGAATGAGAGATTGCTATCAACTTGGGTCCCCAGGTCCCTAATTACTTCTTCTGTACTTAATGGATTACCACCTATGTGGTCATTTGTGGGCACTTTGTTTTTGCCAAAGGGGATGACTATACACTTTTTGGCATTTAGTTTGAGGCCATGGCTCTGTCACCAGTTGTCTGTTTCTATGAGGCCCTTTTGGAGGATGCTTGTGTCAGCTGGAGAGTCAATTATGGCGCCCAGTTTGCAGTCATCTGTGAACTTGGTCAGCCGCAGTCCTTCCATGTTGGACTGTACCTCCGAGAAATATATACCGAACAATAGAGGTCCCAGGACTGAGCCTTGTGGGACGCCACTTGTAACTGGTTTGGAGTCTGACATGGCTCCAGCAATTCTAACCATGTGGGTTCTGTCCTTGAGCCAGTTTGCAACCCATCTAGTGACATAGGGGTTTATATTTAAACTGGTGAGCTTATCTATAATGCCCGAGTGGGGTATTGTATCGAAGGCTTTTGCGAGGTCCAGGTAGGCTGTGTGGACCACCTTCCCCTTGTCAATGGCATTGGTGACTGTTTCAAAGAAATCAACCAGGTTAAAGAGGCAGGATCTGCCCTTAACAAAACAAACTGGGTAGGATCCAGTGTCTGTAGGTCCCCAATATCTTTATTTATGAGGTCCATGATGATCCTTTCCATAGCTTTGCAGACTAAGCTAGTCAGGCTTATGGGGCGATAGTTTCCAGGATCCGTTGAGGCACCACCTTTGTAGAGAGGGACCACTGTTGCTGTACGCCACTCTTTGGGTACATATCCTGTAGTAAGGCTGAGATTGAACAGTAGTTTTATGTTTGGGTTTAGCTCTTCTTGGAGTTCATGTAGGACCAGCCCAGGACACCGTCTGGTCCCATTGATGCTGTGTTTTTTGCTTTGGAGAGGGCAGCTCTTACCTGAGCATCTGAGATGTCAGGGGGGCAACACTCTGCTGGGATAAATATTTGCCCTTTTGGTGGGGGGGGGGAGTTTGCGCTGAACCTGTCAGCTAGGATGTGGGCAATGTCTGTGGGTTCGGTGTATTTTTTGTCATTTTGGACTAATTCTGAGCATATCAGGGAATTCCCACCCAGGTTCCTAACATAACTAAAGAAAGCCTTGTGATTATCCTTAGTGTCCTGTGCAATTTTTCTCTCGAAGCTGGCCTTAGACGATTTTACGAGTGCCCGTAGTTTTTTGCTAATACTGATCAGAGATGCCTTCCTTTTTTGGATTTTGCTCTATCATGTAGTAGCTTCCTCCTTCTATTGTATAGTTTGTTTATGGCTGGGGTCCACCAGACAGGACGTCTGCCTTTGGAGGATTGGGTCTTGGTTTTATTTGGGATTGCATAATCCATGCATTCCTGAAGGTGTTCATAGAATGCGTTTATAAAGGATCCTGCGGTCTGGGCTGTATTTTCCACAGGCCTGGGGGCTTTGAAGGATTCCACCTTAGTTTTGAGGAGTGTGAAATTTGCTTTAGAGAAGTTTTTCACTGTGGTTTTCAGGGCAGGGGGTGGAGTCGGGATATGAATATCCAGTGAGATTAGTTTATGGTCTGATCTTACCAGTGAGGGATACACTTCTGGTCTGGAGCATAGAGTCCCCATGTTGGTGATGATCAGGTCCAGTATGTTTTCCCCTCTTATGGGAGTGGTAACAAGTTGTTCCATAGCATTTGAGTTTATAAATTCTAGGAACCTTTGGGCTAGGGTGTTGGAGCTAGAGTAATGCTCCCAGTCTATGGTTGGGTAGTTGAAGTCGCCCAATATAATGGTGTTTGGAGAGACCTTCATATTTTCCAGTGTTCTCAGGAAGGCCGAGTGGGGTTCCTGGGTTTGGGAGGGTGGTCTGTAGCAGGCTATAAACTGGAAGGCAGTTTTACCCACTGTTAGTTGCACATGGATAGTCTCTGATGCTTCGTGCTGTGCCACCAACCTGGAGGTGTGGGTATCTTTGACGAATATTGATACTCCCCCTCCTTTTGTGGTTCGGTCCAAGTTGTGGGGCCGAAAAGCATGGTATGAGGTATAACCTGGTAGTGCTGGGGTGCTCTCGGGAGCCTTGAACCAGGTTTCTGTTACTGCACAGATATCGATGTTCTCCATGCTAAGGAGAGTTTCAAGTGCGTGCATCTTGAGGTTTAGACTTCTGGCGTTGAGTAGCATTATTCTTAGTTTCTTATCCCTTGTGATACCTATGGAGGTGGGTTTGTCTTTTGTGCCTTGCCTAAAAAAGGCACTATGGGGGTAGCAAGAGCCTTTGCCAATATCCGAAAGCCCAGGGGTGACAGGTGCAAGCCGTCCTTAGCGAAGCATCACGGCTTGTCGAGCATGTCATCCCAGGCTGACAGGCATTGGATCCCCTTTGAATGACACCAATACTTAAGCCAATTGTTGAAATTGATCATCTTGTCTTCATATTGTGGCATCATTCTTGGTGAGGGTAAGATGCTACTCAAGGTCAGGGTCATACCGGCTTGGACTACATGCTCAGAGAGCTCCTCTATGTCTCTTTTCATGCAGTCCAGGGAGGTACATCTCAGGTCATTCACACCAGCATGGACAATGACTGAGTCATATTTGTACTTGCCTTGGAGTGACCTGAGTGCTTGTGTTATGTGGCGGATCCTAGCGCCCAACAGGCAGCTCACCGTGACCTTCTCCTTGTTCAGCCTGTTGAGCGGGATGTCAGTATGCCTGCCGATAGAGTCACCTATTACAAGTGTATCAGGTGTGTTGTTTAGCCTTAAGGGCTGTGACTGTTCGGCACACTGGCTTTGTGAGCTATGTGTTGCACGTGTTTTGTTTTGGGGTAGCAGTTGCTTGGGTGTCTGCTTTGGAGGTCTCTGCTGCTTAGGCAGATTTTTATTTAGAGCCTTCGAGTATGTGTTTGTGTGTTTATGTGTTTGGTTTGCTGTCGTGGTAGGTCTATGTGAGACTGGAATTGTAGTGAGTGTGGTTTCCTTCTCCTCCTGACTGGTTTCGCCAGTACTGAGTTGAGAGAGCTTTACCTCCAGTATGGCTATATGGTTGCATCTCTCACATATGTTAGAATTTGTTGAGAGGAGGAGAGGGTTGTCTGTGTACATGAGGCAGTTGTAACATTGCCTCAAGATTCCCAGATTCACCAGCTGGACCGGAGAGGAGATTGACAATTGACTTTTGGACATGCTAGAATAGTATTGGGAATTCCTTTATAATTGAAAAAAAGGGCCAATGGGGAACAAGGTACTCAAGGGGAGTTTGTGAGGGTGTAGTGCTTTTAATTTTTTAGTGCTGACTTATATAATTGCTTTAGTGAGCAAGTGCCAGGTATCTTAAATGCAATGTGTTACAGGTAACGTAAATGCAAAAACCACAAACAGTAACTTTCTTTCAATTGAAACAAGGAAATAAGTAAGCAATGCAGATATCACTAGGGATCCACAGAAGTGCCGCGTTTTAGGTGGAATTAGCGTTTCAGGGAAATAACAAACAAACAAACAACAAGCATACAAACAAAGCTAGATTCAGCAGGTCTGGATTTAGTCTATGCTACAGCAAACAAGGTGTACCAATTTCAGTAAGAAACAGTTCAAATATGCAGGCACTATAAGCCTTTAACCAGAAATTCCCAGCTCAGAAGGGCAGAGTCCAGCCTCTCCTCCCACAAGAGTGCAGACCATGAACCCTTTTAATGTAAAATAACTGGCCTGAATCCCAAGTGCTTAAACCAGAATTAATACACTTTTAGAATAACAGACACTGAGCCCTCAATCAGCAGTTCCCAACTTAGAAGGATGCAAGCTACCTGTTCTGTCACTACAGTGCAGACCACAAACCTTCTTAATGTAAAACAACTGGTCTGAAGCCCAAGTGCTTAAACTAAAAGGCTTAGAATGAGTTACACCAAGCAGTAATAAATACAATTGAGTACTTTTAAGATGACGCAAAAGCAAAATAAAGTAGAAAGAAACACAAATACAGTAAAAGCAGATCATTTTTTTTTTTTTTTGAGTGAGCAAATGAGATGGGCCCAGGAGTTACAGTACAGAAATAAGTGCAAATGCAGGCCTTCAAATCAGAAAGTTGAGAGAGATGGAAGACCGCCCAAGCAGCCAATAACTACAAATTCTGGGCCAGAACCACTCCTTATGTGGTAGACAGGTTACCTAGTGCTTACCACTCCCACTGATAAGCTAGAAGGCTTCCCTCCAACACAGGCTTGGGGGGCTCAGAAGCTTACAAATAGTCCTGGATACAGCAAATCTGTATCTGGAACACTAATTACAGGAAAGGTAGGAAACAGGCATACAGTTTTTTTTTCAGAAAAGTAGCAAAAACTGTGGTAAAAACAATTCACATGCAGTGCAAGCTGGCACAGTTGAGTATGTAGCAATATTAGTCCACACAGTTTGAAAAAATGTAATTAAGTTAAAAAGGACTAAAAGCAAGTGCAGAAAGGTTTATTAGGTAGAATGCGGTAAAGAGATGGGACTGGGGGAGTGTCCTAGATCAAATCTACAGTGGGGCAGGCACTGCAAAAGCCACCAAATTTAAACTACAACTAAGAACAGGGAGGGGGAGTGGGAAAAAGTTTCAACAGAGATGTGAGGAATCAGAGTGCAAATTATAAAACCAAAAAATATATACTGATCTCTGTATATTTGCAGAACAGTAAGACAACAGATGTGTTACTATTACAGTGGTAAGTTACAGGGAACTTTCCCAGTGCTTTTCTAGTGAAGGTAGGGAAACTGACTCATTGTTTGCAGGAAGAAGCAAACTCAGACCTTGCCCTAGATATTGTAGTCAACCGTTATAGATATGATACTATGTGAAATGAGGACCAAGTGTTTGCTTATAGAGTATCCAGGCCATTAACCCGTTGCAAGGAGTGGTAGCTGCAGTGCCCCTTGCTGGAGTCAGAATTTTTCAATGGTTTTCATTTTTTTTACTGTAAAAGTTAATGTCATATGCTAAGCTACTTTGAAATAGTTCATTGTGTTACAAGCAATCCATGTCTGCTTTCTGCAAAGCAGATAAAACTGATCTAATCTTCCAAAAGGTTGACGTCTGTCTAGATAGTAACTCAATTGTCTACAAACATCTGAGAAGAGCAAGATGATTTTGTCCTTATTTTGAGGCTTAGGGAGGAAGACAAGTTGAGTAGCTTGGCTCAGTGTTACTTTTTTTTTTATTTTATTTATTTGCATTTTGTTAACCAGGAGAGCCCATTGGGCTGAAATGAGCCCTTTTTCAATGGAGGCCCAGGGAGAAAAGCTCCATGTACAGACATAAAAAAACACAAGAATTAATATAATTTAAATCAATAAAGTCAATAGAATCAACAAAAACAAAAGTTAATACAAAGTCAATAAAATCACTGTGAGGTGGTATAGAATTATACAAAGTGATTGTATAAGCAGGATCATCAGACGTTGAAAAATATGTTAGAAATCCCTGATCTAGTGGTGTAGTCTAATATTTACAAAATCAAGTTTATGTATCATGAGCAGTGTTGCAGTATCATTATAGTTTGCAATGATAATAGATTTTGAACTACCTGAGATGGTGAGAATTCAATTTTGGGTGAATTAAAAATCCAAAGATGTGTTAGGGATAGAAGAGGAAAAAGATGTTCCAAGAGAAGAGGAGGGGAAGAGGTCATTATATTGATAGAGTTGTGGGTTAGGGGAAAAGAGGGGGGGATATGGGGAGAAGATGGGGAGATTAGGAGGGGTGGGAGCAGGAGCATTCCCAAGTAGAGGAGAGATGTGAGTGGGTTAGAGTCTTGAAAGAGGAGAGGTTCTGGACAGTGCAGATATGGGGAGGAAGTAAATTCCATTTACGTGCTAGGGAAAATGACAGTAGTAGTTGCCCAGGAGTATGTATGGGTTTGGAAACCTTGAGTAGATTCTGATTGTTGGACCTAAGTGATTGGTCAGGGAGATGTAAGGTAAGGATGGGTGAGAGAGAGGGGTATTGTACTGGCTTAAACATAAGGTTGTGGACAGTAGGAAGCTGAATGTACAGGAGATAGTTGGGGAGTTCTAGCCAATTCAGGGACCGTAAGATGACACAATGGTGTGAGGAGGATTTGGAACTGGTGGGAAATTTGGCAATTTTTTTGTAACAGGATGCCAGTTTAGCCTTAAGTGTGGTTTGTAGATTGATAAGGATAGCGGCAGCATAGGTGAGGGAGGGAGGAGTTAGGTATTAGCGAGAGCAAGCTTGGATGAAGGAGTTCAGAAGCAATTATGATGATAAAGCATTCCGAGCTTCTGGTGGGTTTTCTTTATGCTGGCTTAAAGACGAATGTCAAAACTTTAGTTGTTCATCAATATGAACACCTAGGAGCTTAGTGCAGGGGACTACTTCAATAGGGGTCCTGTGTTGGCTTAATATGGTGAAGGAGTGTTTGTCTAATTTGATGGTCTTAGATGGGGTAAAGATCATAATTTTTGTTTTTGCTGCATTAAGAGCAAGGTGGTTATTAAGCATCCACGTCTCAGTGTTGTTGAAGGTGACTTGAGTTGCATGCATGAGTTTGGGGAGAGAGTCAGCTGAGCAGATGCTAGTAGAATCATCTGCATATTGGACTAGTTTAGTGTTTGGGATACAGAGATGAAAGTCGTTAATGAAAATGTTAAATAGTAAAGGTCCCAGGATAGAGCCTTGGGGAACACCTGTTAGAGTGTCAAGGTAAGAAGAGGTGCAATTATTCCACTTGACAGCTTGCTGCCTATTTGAGAGGTAAGTGGAGAACCAATTGATGGAAGAGGAGGAGAGATTGAGTTGCGAGAGTTTTTTAGACAAAAGTAGGCTATGGGAAATGGTGTTGAATGCCTTAGAAAAGTTGAGAAGGGTGGCTGAGTCATCACTTCTGTGATGACTCAGGGCATACAGATGGGACTGGTGTGCTGAGTCACCCTGTCTTTAACTAAAAATATTAACATTCCAATGTAGTTTTATCAGCTGCAGTCCATATTTGTCAGGAAAAGTAAGCTGCTTTGATGGTCATCCAGCAGCAGTTTTTCCAATGTTATAGCTAGACAGTGGCATTCTAATACCTAACATTTATGGCGTGGATGCAGTATGAACTCACTTGGCAAGAATTATGTCATTCTTTTAGTTCAGTATGTATATATATTAGACAAGCACAAAAGAGTACAAAAATGTCTGCATTTTTGTTTGTTACATGACTGTAGTTGTGTTTTAGAATATACTGCTGATATAAGAAATGTAATAATGCTTTGAAAAGTAGAACACTTAGTGAAGTCACTTGTGACTTTTTCTACAAGATATTTAGTCACTGTTTCATTGTGATATTTTCTACTTGATAAACTACAGGAGTTTACGAAAGCTTGAACAGTTCTGTAAATAGCAGAATTCAGATTTTATATCACTGCATGGTCTCTGATAATTTGTTTCCTCATATGCTGTTATAACCACTTGCAATATCAGCCACAGATGCTAAATCAGTCTCTTTACTGGCTTGCATGCAATTAGCAAATTTTCTTTCACCACGCTTGTGCCCTTTAGCAGTTTGCACCTCGAGCAGTTACGCTTTGCCCTGCCATAGTTAGAGTAATATTATGAACAACTTTGCTTGTCTTCTGCTGCTCACCATTTCATGGCTGTTTGGTCATTTCTGTCATAAAATTTGCTCAGAAAAAAATGTGCATCTCAGTTGTGATATCATGCCATGATTTTAATGCTTCCTACAATGTAAAAATGTAATGATGCATACCGTGTGTAAAAAAATGCTGCGGAGCTGTATTGTAAGAAATATAATATTTTACTTGCCTGCTGCTAGTGCTGAAAAACTGTCACAGTATTGTGAATAACATGTTATATCACTTGCTATTAGCTCATCACAGTCAAGTTCATTGTTTCTGAGGTTTATAACATGGTTAACGAAAGCTTTTGGTTTATCCTTCACCTCTGTGTCTTTTTTTACCTCATATCTGGGTCTGATTGACTTATTCGTTGTCCACAGTTCCCTATATAGAAAGAATGTGTTCAGAATCTTGAGAGTTAAATTTATTTTTGCATGCTATGAGCTTTTCTTCTGTTATAAAACTGATTCATGTAAAGGACCCCCTATAGAATTTCTTTTTATGTTTGGCATTCCATTTATCCAGCCGTTTACATTTGCATACAATGGAGATGGTAAAGAATTCTGTGTAAGCAATTGGGCCATCATGGTGACTTTAGCGAAGTCATTACTCAGTTTTAGCAGACTAGCATTCTAAGCATTTTTGTTTAACATATTAGACATACCTCTCAACTGTCCAGATTTTTGCCTCATATTTTTGGCCTATTCCTCATAAAATTAGTGGTTTTCTGGCAAAGAACCGAGGATTGAAATAACTAAATAATGTCATACATTTGTGTTTCAGACTTCATTTCCTTCAGAAAATGCATGCTAAGGGAAATGTTATTCTAGCAACTTTCTAAGTCTACAACAGCAGTATTTATAATCGGTCCCTATTTTGGTGCCTTTGCCCCCCCCCCCTTTATTTTAGACTTTGTCCAGATTTATTGTGCAAAGAGTTTGAGAGGCATGTATTAGATTATGTTTATTATTATTATGGCTTCAGTCTTTTACGGAATGTAACCAATTTCTGATTTGATTTGACCCAGGAATAACTGGCTGCAGGTAGGGAACAAAGCTGCTCCATATAAGTTCAGGAATTTATTACCCCTTGTTGGGGAGGAGACTAACTGCTTCAGAGAGTTTGAAGTCAAATCAGTTTCCCGGTAAATAAATGTTAAATAAATACAAATAAATTTGCAATGGTATGATAAATAAATAGTGAAATAAATATACAAAGGTATGATAAAAAACAATAGTATTTGCAGACAGAAGAGTGAGATAAAATGAAGTACTACCTTTGGAGTAATTCTTTAATGGATGAACCACATAATTTAGATATTTCTGACTGTATTTCTGTTTCTGACCAGCATGGACCAACCATATATTATGGGCAATATTCATGGCTCTGAGTCATGTGTGGAATTTAGGTGGGACAGTGGGAGGAAGGGTGCACTAATATAATGTTTTATAATGTTTTCAGTGAATTCCTCTGGTCTTCTAACAACTGGTAATGACTCCATGTTACATAACATCTGCACCAGGAATATAATGAATGCCTAATCAACAGGTTTTGTGCAGCAATTATCACCTTTGTTTGAACATGCGGAACCTTGCAGTAAATGCAGGTCATTATCACATTTTAACAATAACTGCAGTTACAGTATAATACTCACTCATTCTCACTTGTCAGGTAAAACTCTCAGGTTATACACATAAATGGAAGTCGTTATCACATTGATGAATGCACAAGGCAAATTTGGATTTCTGTCTATGTGGTGTCATTTTTAAGGTCCCCCCACCAGTTTCTGTCATTTTTAGAACTTTTTGTATTTTGAGATATATATTATGTACCCATTGTGGTTACATGGCTCAAATGTTTCTGAACTACTGCAAGTGAGCATTGTATCATGTAGTAATTTCTTGTATCACACAGTCACTGTAAAGTGTTCTGGTGTGTTGCTTTTCACCTCCCTCTGTGCAGGTATATAACATCAGAATGCTCTATACTCTTGTGCTTTTCAGCTGTAATTTCAAGTGGAAATCAACAAGTCCCCCAAAGAAGATGCCATCTCTTGAGGAGAAATCAAGCAGACTTTACCTGTTGGGTGAGGAAACAGACTCTGAAGGTTGTAGCAGTGGTTCAGACATGGGTATGGACCTTGAGCCACCACAAAATGCCAAACAGAGTGAGGATGAGGATTATGACACAGACGATGAGATTCCACTCACACGTCTACGTGAGAAGGCCATTGCCTGTGATACGGATGATGCCCTTGTGCCAGCTATTCCTGACAGACCAGTACAACTTGTCACAGAAGACCAGACCACTGATGACGAAACTGACCATGATAGTGAGGATGAGGTACCACTTGCACTGCTAAGGAAGGGTGGCATACACAATGGTCACCCAGTGCATTCTGATTTTGACACAGATGGTGAATTGCCTTTATCTGTGTTCAAGAATGCAGGTGGTAGCAGTGACAGACCTGTGAAGCCCTCCACAGTCCATGACAGTGCAAGTGTTGAAAAGGATGTGGATGTGCCTTCCACTGTACATGAGGTTCAAATTAGTCCAGAGTATGTGGATTGGGATGGAGAAACTCCACTAGATCTGAGTGGAAATAGCTCCTTGTCAGGCAAGGATTTGATTGTGCCTCAGCATGGAACATCTGTTGGTACTTCAGTAGCAAGTTCATGCAATACAGTTTCTACTGACACAGATGAGAGAGCACCATCAATGAACCATACAGGAATTCCTGTTTACAAGTGCTCCAGGCTAACCAGTAAGATATGCTGAACATGTCCATCATGTAAGATCACGTGGGAGAAACGCCTCACAGCAGTACAGATTGATTACTTTGTGGGTCTAGTAGGCTCTGTAAACAACTTGGACTCAGCACAGAGATGGATGTCCTGAATTTGATGTTGCCAGAGGAGCTGTACATCCTCATTGCCAATGAAAACAATCACTATGCTGCAGAGAGGCAGGCCGCAGCAGGCAAGGTTGGTATGCAGTGGAGTCCTGTTTGTCCAGGAGAAATACGCACATTTCTAGGTGTCAGAATATACATGTCTGTTGTACATGTTTCTGAATACAGGCAGTACTGGGAAACACACCAGGTATATGGTCACTTCCCAATAGCTGACTACATGACCCGAGAGAGGTTTGAAAAAATTCAATAGTATTTCAAACTGCAACGACAATCATCAGAGCCTACCACAGGGCTCTGTGGGTTATGACAAGCTACATCATGTACGGCCAGTACTGGATGCAGTACTTCATGCATGCAGGACACGGTAGAATGTGCATCATGAGGTAACTGTAGATTAAGCCATGGTCAGCTTCCGTGGACATTTGACATTTGACAGTTTATGCCTAGTAAGCCAGAGAGGTATGGCATTAAGGTGTGGGTATTAATGGGTGTATACGTGAATTCCAGGGATACACTAGAAAAGCAGTGCAGAATACAAAGGTCAGACTGGCACACTGAGCTGTGGTTGACTTAACTAGGGTCTGATTGGCAAGAAGCATCACATTTACTTTGATAACTTTTTTACCTCTGTCCCGCTTGCACAGCAATTGCTGCAAGATGGTCCATACTGCTGTGGAACCATGCACACCAATAGATCAGGATGGCCTCTACCATTCAACAGACAGGCCATTGGAAAAGCACCTCAAGGGTACTACAAGCAGTTGCAGAGTGGACCACTGCTAGCTACTGAATGAAGGATAGCAACCCAGTATTCTGCCTATCAACTAACTGTAACCCAACCTTGTCAGTCTCCAGCGCACACAGGAGAAAGCGTGATGGAATAAAGACATTGGTGCCATGTCCACCAGTTGTAAACATGTACAAGACTTACATGAATGGTGTGGACCAAGCAGATCAGCTCAGGACACATTATCCAACTGCTAGGAAGGTCCGCAAATGGTGGCTGCACTTCTCCTGGTTCTTATGAGATGTAGCCATAGTCAATGCTTTCATTATATTTTGTGAAAGTAACAGCCACCAGCAACTGTCACACTCTAGATGTGCTATTCCAGCAACACAGTTACAGTTTCAAAGAGACCTTGGCTTGCATCTCCTTGCCAGTTACAAGAAGAGGAAAATATGCACCGAGGTTAGGCAGAGTCCCTCATTGACTCTCTTCAAGAGGAATCTTGATGAGTGGATGGGGGATCGTAGGTTTACCCCGGGTATCACTTCTGTGTCACTGTTAGACAGAGGCACAGTATACTAACCTCTAAAAAGGGCATAGCAAAATTAATTTAAAATGGGTGGCGAAAGCCATACACACTCTGGCTAGGCTTATAAATGCCCTAGGGCAGATAGCCTAGTATGAACCTATGAACCTATGAGATTACTATCCCAGAGCCCATGAGCCGATTTGAGCATGGCTCACACTTTCCAGTGAAATGGCAGAAATCAAGATACAAAAACTGTACCAGCAAGGATAAACATGCTGAACCATCATAAGGATGCCTGACTTGCAATATCAACCTGTGTGTTGAATGCTTCGGTGAGTACCATGGCCATAAAGATGTTGCGCATTGCTGGCAGCAGGAAAGGCACATAGTGTGATGTGCATCAGTGGGTGCCACACCTCGACACCATAACTCTTAGGATCATCCTGGATGGCAGTGGGGAACTTGGAGACTCTTCATCTCAGTCCCACTGTGCTGCTTTCCTGTATATGCTTGGTTTTAAGAGTCCAGGACTGATGCCATCAGTCCCTCCCCAAAAGGCCACCTACAATAAGAAAGAGTCTTGGTACGTCTTGTTCTTTTGTGATGTGCTTTTTCTATGGCTTTCCTTTCACTCTCCCTCCACTCTGGTACAGTAAAGGTATGCAGGTCAGGGCAAGAAACACTACATTATGTCTGCCTTTGATTCCTTATCTCCATTGCTGAATGGACACATGTAAAGTGAAAAGGCAGCGGTAAGGCAGACTGTTGACACTGAAGTAGGTCATGAGTCAGTACAGGTATCAGCAGTCTGAGTGGATAGCCAGCACAGGTATCAAACAAATCAGATGACCACGAGTGCCTTTGGAGTCCTTTGCCTCTCCTCTGTTCATTAGTGGAGAGGCAGTCCTTACCCTGCTTTTTCTCTCTGCATGTGCCCTTTCTGTAGCCCTTTGTCACTACCCATTCAGTAGTATGTTGGCTACACCAAGAATGTGTATGTTTACAGTGATTTCTGTCTCCTACTAATCTGATAGTGTGTGTGAGCTGATGGTTTTCCAGTTGTTAGGTATGTACCTCTGCATCATCTTTGCAAATAATGAACAAAAAGAATGCCTATGTGGATAGCAGTGAAGATTCCAACAGGCAAACAAGGTAATGTATATTATATTCATATTCATGTTGTAGTAATGCAATAAATCCCTTAAATATCATCAGTAACCGATTTTCATTTTTTTCCCTGTGCAGGTATTTCTACCTTGTGACAGTGACATGGCTTCAAGAACAGGGGAACAACATGTAAAAGTATGGGTGTGTGGCCATTCCTAGGTTCACTGGGCTGCCAGACATGCCTCTGGGAATATAAATACTACAACCTGAGCTTCCCCACATCTAATGTGAAGGTACAGTGGACTGCAAGAGTTATGCATTGGGGTGGACTCCTGCGGTTGTTGGAAGAGAAGTGTTCCATCTACCCTGAGTGTGACATTCTTGTCTTGCATAGTGGAGGGAATTATGTCATCACTCATCCACTTGGAGAGCTGAGGTTTCAAATCAAGGAGATTTTTGAATGCATGCAGTCGTGGTAGTCATGCTGTCATTTTGTGTTGTCTGACATAATTCCTCACCAGAACTGGAGATATGCAAACAGCCAACAGGCAGCACACAAGGCCAGATGGTTACAGAATGGGTTCATGCGTGGATTGATTCTCAGGGTCGGCGGATCAGCAATCATTCATAATAGCATCACTGCAGAAGATGATCACCTTTTCCCAAATAACAGAGTTCACCTAAATGAAGATGGCATTGACCTGTTCTTGACTGATCTGCACAATGGCGTGATGGCAGCAATGCAGGACATAAGATGGAAAACAACCATGACCAAGTAGGAGCAGTATGGTAAGTGAAAGTCTGTTACATTCCATGAAAACCTTTTTCACTACTTAGAACACAGTAAAGTGATTGTAATTGTACCTCTACTAGGGAACATGTCAACATGCAAAGTAATACCTCATGTGAAGAAAGTGTTAGTCCTCACAATGTGGTTAAAGAACTGTGCCTGTGGGCTGTACAGATGTACAGATATCACAGTTTGTTTAGCAATCACAAGGACCTGGAAACGGATAATGTACTTCAAAAGCTCCTTTATTTCACTTTTAACATCCACAAGTAGAAACACAGCTCTCCAAACTGAAAACAAGCAATATCGTCAAGCGCTTTCGCCCGGGCTCTCCCAGGCTTTATCAAGACAACCATAAATGGGAATGTACTTCCTTTACATATATTTGCCTTTACCCCTACTTCTTTAATTATATTGTTGCACTTAATTAATTAAATTTTATTGGTTACACAGCCAATTGGTATTTTAAAAATTCTGATAGTTAATACTCTTTCAAGCATTTAAAAGCTTTAGAGATGATCTAAAAAAACACAATAAAACCACATACTTTGACAACATTTTTTAACAACATTTTTTAACAACGTTTTTTAGCAGCATTATAGGGTCCATAAATTAATTTAATTTATTATATAGCATACCTTACTTGTAAAAAAAATATTTATAAACCTAAATAAATAAATAAATAGATATAATATATAAATATTATTAAATTAATGTATGTATCATACCCAAAGCACACATTTCCAACATTTTACATGATACTGATAAATATTCAGAGGTTTCCATTAATGAAAGAAATGTTGCATATGCAAAAATTAAGTTCATGCTTAATGACCATTTGATGCAAAAACTATTTAATTATCTTTATGTGCACAAACCATTAACACCAATTATATTTGGCATTCCAAAAGTTCATAAAGGCCTGGACCCCTTAAAATTTAGACCTATAGTTGCTGGTGCCAAAGGGATCACTGAACCATTAGGCAAATTTATTGACATTGCCACCAAAAAGCTTGTTTCAACAATACAATGCCTTTGCAAGGATTCATGGGAATTTTTGAAAGGAATCAAAAGTGAACTTTTTGACAAGACTAGCTACTTGATTACCATTGATATAGTGGATTTATTCCCTAGCATCCCTCATACCATCGGTATAGAATGGTTCAGTAGAATACTTATTGAGAAATCAGATTTTAGTAGTGGCATAATAAATTTAATAGTGGAGTTTATGGAAGTTATTTTAAACAACAACTTCATTATTTTTAATGGAGAATTATTCAAGCAGAAAAAAGGGGTTGCAATGGGCACACCTTGTGCCACGGCCTATTCAAATCTGGTTTTACACTTCTGGGAAAGTAAATTTATTTTTTCATCAAGTTGGGCAAAAAATATTGTACATTACAAAAGATTCCTGGATGATATTTGTATTTTATGGACAGGTGATATTACTGAATTTGAAAAATTTATGCAACACATTAATTCCTCTACCAGCTTTTTAAGATTTACATACAAAATTAATCCTTATGAATTACACTATTTGGATATAACTTTAAGGAAGAACAACATATCTAAACAGTTTGAATCTTTTATTTTTAGAAAAAACACATACTCAAACATGTTGTTGCATTTTGAAAGCAACCACCCACTGTATCAAAAGAAAGGGATCATAAAAGGTCAACTAATAAGAGCATCGAGAATCTGCAGTACGGATAGCCTTTACCATAGGGAATGTGAATATTTAAAGGAATTGTTTTTGGAAAAGGGTTATCCAATTAATTTATTTGAAGCTTTATTTAATGAAGTATCTCAAAAAAGGAACACACTTTACCCCCCTTTACTTGGTAACACAGAATTTCAAGAGATGGTTAGCATAAAGAATAGTGATAGGGTAGCCAAACCTTCCTTTTCATATACATACAGTAGTAATAATGCTGAAATCGAGAACACCATTAATAGATTTTGGCCTATGCTCTTTATTAATGAAGACCTCAAGAAAAGTATTCCCAGTAAACCTCAATTTATTAGAAGAAGGGACTGCAATTTGAAAGAATTACTAGAGAGGGATGTACCACCCAATAATAATAGGAATCAACCTGCTAGAGGAACTTATAAATGCAATTCTTGTAACCAATGTTGTTATATATTAAACAATAAGGGTATCTATTTAAAATCTAGAAATACAAATTTATTTCCATCTGGCCATTTTAATTGTAATTCAAAAGGTGTGGTTTACTTGGGATTTTGTCAGCACTGTTTATGTTTTTATGTTGGAAAAACTGAAAGGACCCTAAAAAGAAGGGTATATGAGCACATTTATGAAATTAAGAATAAGAAGGAATCGAATGCATTTTATAAGCATTCTCTGACTTGTAAGAATATGTGCTTAAAATTTTTGTGTTAGAGCAAGTATTCAATAGTGTAAGAGGAGGTGACTGGGAGACATCTCTGGAACATAAGGAATTGTTATGGCAATTAAAATTAAATGCCACAAAACCACCAGGCCTTAATGATGCCATAAGCATTAATAGTGCCCTGAAGTTGCGAAGATCTAAATTGTAATAGAATTATTTTCACAAGTAGGTTTGTAAGTGTATAATGTTAATGAAGTGATTATTATAACACTTTTTAATAATAAGGGTTGAATAGTAATGGATTTTTGACATTGGGTTTTTGTAAACAAGGTTACAATATGTATTTTTATACATTTCATTTACTTTGCATTATATAGGAATGTATATGCAGAATGTTAAAATGCATTTGTACATTTTTAGATGTTTGAATAACTTTTGGAATAGGAATTCTTTATTTAAGTACAATATTGATATAGAAAGTATTTTATACATATATTTTATACATATTTATATATTTGTTTATTTATTATGCTTAAAAGATATGTTTTATAAAATTACTTTTTTACGCTTTGGGTATGATACATACATTAATTTAATAATATTTATATATTATATCTATTTATTTATTTATTTAGGTTTATAAATGAAATTTTTTACAAGTAAGGTATGCTATATAATAAATTAAATTAATTTATGGACCCTATAATGCTGCTAAAAACATTGTTAAAAAATGTTGTTAAAAAATGTTGTCAAAGTATGTGGTTTTATTGTGTTTTTTTAGATCATCTCTAAAGCTTTTAAATGCTTGAAAGAGTATTAACTATCAGAATTTTTAAAATACCAATTGGCTGTGTAACCAATAAAATTTAATTAATTAAGTGCAACAATATAATTAAAGAAGTAGGGGTAAAGGCAAATATATATAAAGGAAGTACATTCCCATTTATGGTTGTCTTGATAAAGCCTGGGAGAGCCATATTGCTTGTTTTCAGTTTGGAGAGCTGTGTTTCTACTTGTGGATGTTAAAAGTGAAATAAAGGAGCTTTTGAAGTACATTATCCGTTTCCAGGTCCTTGTGATTGCTTTGGCCGTGAGCTGTTGTTTCCTGGTTTATCCGCTCTGTTTTCTACTGATTTGCTGTCTGGTTTAAGTAGCATGGCCGAGAATCCAGGTACCGTGGACTTCAGTAACACTCCTGCCATTCTGAATATTGATGACACCAGAGGGGAGTTCAAGCAAGTAATCTGTCTGCTTTCACAGTTAAGCGGACTTTTACTTAATGGAAGCAGTAACGCTACAACAGGTTTGCCGCCCAACCAACAGAACCTGAGGGTCAATCATGAACCTGTGAGGGACAACCATGAACCCGTGGTGAAACGAAAAAGGAACACTTTTTCAGATATTACGGATGATTTTCGCGAATCTTGTCATTCGACACAGGAGCAGCAGGCAAAGGGTCCCAGTTTGGCGCCAAAACAAGGAGCCGTAATAAATGATTTTAACATCAAGAAATGGACTAGCAAACATTATAGGTTTGCTGAAGGTACTGTAAACTTCAACAAGAATTATAATACCAATAACGCTCAGCTTGAACAACTTGTATTAGAATTTAATAACAAACTCTATGCCTTTAAAACTGTTCAGTTAGAAATAGAGTATCTAAATGAGTGCATTAGAGTGGAGCGCATACCAAAAGGGCTGCGCTTCAATAAAATGCCTAACAATGCAGTTCCAGGTTCGAATTTATTTAAAGGAATTTCAGATTTGTATAATAGAACAGGCCTGGAACTGTTGAAACTTATGGTAGTAGATTATGAATGCAAATCAGATGCACTTCTTGCTGACATTGATTCTCTTAATGCCAGCATTACCGATAACAGCAATTTTTCGGGTATGAAAAGGGATTATGAAAAAACATTTATTGAGGTAGACAAGCATTGTGATAGGATTGTGCAAAGGAAGATTAGGAAGCTGGAAAGGGATTTGCAGGACTACAATAATGGTGTAGCATATATTTTTTCTAAGGGAACTGACAGGTCCTTTCCCAGGAAACATAATTATGGAAATTTATCTAGAGGGACACGTAATGAGTGGTATGAAGGGTATGATGTTCAAAATAATTCTTATACCCCGAAAAGGGGAGGAAGACCACCTTATAAAGCAAACCAGGTGGAAAATCAGGGTTTTCACCAAGCCCCAGGGAGACAAACATACGGAGAAACAAACCAGTCAGCCCAGGGGTGGAGCAAATTCAGGAGATAGTTGCTCC
Organism: Protopterus annectens; assembly: GCF_019279795.1. NCBI lineage: Eukaryota > Metazoa > Chordata > Ceratodontiformes > Protopteridae > Protopterus > Protopterus annectens. The sequence continues at coordinate 398,197,210 of NC_056730.1, read as the reverse complement.
AGGGTCCTCTCCAGTGATAGAGACAATTCACTTGCCAACCTGTACGGTGGTAAAGCAGGGCAACTTTTCCATTTATAATTATACTGAAGTGCAGGTGAATAACCTATTTTTTGAATTATTTAAAAAGGGCTTTCACTTTGTACCTGAGAAACCCATTAATATCCCAAAAACTATTTTGGATCTGAAATTATTCACCAGAAACATGAATCTGAATATTTACTTTAAAGGTGAGCAGAAAGTTAACAATCCCTTCCAAAGAGCAAGTACTTTTAATCCACCACTCCACCCTGTCTTAAAAGTTTTTGAGGACATGGTAGAAACTGAGTTTAGAAGTTTTGCAACAAACAAAATGGAGCACAATGTTAAGAATTTCACAAGGGATTATTTTGAAACTATAAAGTGCTTCAAAAATGAGGGAATCAGACCAATGAAACCGGACAAAGGTGGTGGGGTGGTTCTCATGTACAAACATGAATATGAAGCACACATTTCCAACATTTTACATGATACTGATAAATATTCAGAGGTTTCCATTAATGAAAGAAATGTTGCATATGCAAAAATTAAGTTCATGCTTAATGACCATTTGATGCAAAAACTATTTAATTATCTTTATGTGCACAAACCATTAACGCCAATTATATTTGGCATTCCAAAAGTTCATAAAGGCCTGGACCCCTTAAAATTTAGACCTATAGTTGCTGGTGCCAAAGGGATCACTGAACCATTAGGCAAATTTATTGACATTGCCACCAAAAAGCTTGTTTCAACAATACAATGCCTTTGCAAGGATTCATGGGAATTTTTGAAAGGAATCAAAAGTGAACTTTTTGACAAGACTAGCTACTTGATTACCATTGATATACTGGATTTATTCCCTAGCATCCCTCATACCATCGGTATAGAATGGTTCAGTAGAATACTTATTGAGAAATCAGATTTTAGTAGTGGCATAATAAATTTAATAGTGGAGTTTATGGAAGTTATTTTAAACAACAACTTCATTATTTTTAATGGAGAATTATTCAAGAAGAAAAAAGGGGTTGCAATGGGCACACCTTGTGCCACGGCCTATTCAAATCTGGTTTTACACTTCTGGGAAAGTAAATTTATTTTTTCATCAAGTTGGGCAAAACATATTGTACATTACAAAAGATTCCTGGACGATATTTGTATTTTATGGACAGGTGGTATTATTGAATTTGAAAAATGTATGCAACACATTAATTCCTCTACCAGCTTTTTAAGATTTACATACAAAATTAATCCTTATGAATTACACTATTTGGATATAACTTTAAGGAAGAACAACATATCTAAACAGTTTGAATTTTTTATTTTTAGAAAAAACACATACTCAAACATGTTGTTGCATTTTGAAAGCAACCACCCACTGTATCAAAAGAAAGGGATCATAAAAGGTCAACTAATAAGAGCATCGAGAATCTGCAGTATGGATAGCCTTTACCATAGGGAATGTGAATATTTAAAGGAATTGTTTTTGGAAAAGGGTTATCCAATTAATTTATTTGAAGCTTTATTTAATGAAGTATCTGAAAAAAGGAACACACTTTACCCCCCTTTACTTGGTAACACAGAATTTCAAGAGATGGTTATCATAAAGAATAGTGATAGGGTTGCCAAACCTTCCTTTTCATATACATACAATAGTAATAATGCTGAAATCGAGAACACCATTAATAGATTTTGGCCTATGCTCTTTATTAATGAAGACCTCAAGAAAAGTATTCCCAGTAAACCTCAATTTATTAGAAGAAGGGACTGCAATTTGAAAGAATTACTAGAGAGGGATGTACCACCCAATAATAATAGGAATCAACCTGCTAGAGGAACTTATAAATGCAATTCTTGTAACCAATGTTGTTATATATTAAACAATAAGGGTATCTATTTAAAATCTAGAAATACAAATTTATTTCCATCTGGCCATTTTAATTGTAATTCAAAAGGTGTGGTTTACTTGGGATTTTGTCAGCACTGTTTATGTTTTTATGTTGGAAAAACTGAAAGGACCCTAAAAAGAAGGGTATATGAGCACATTTATGAAATTAAGAATAAGAAGGAATCAAATGCATTTTATAAGCATTCTCTGACTTGTAAGAATATGTGCTTAAAATTTTTTGTGTTAGAGCAAGTATTCAATAGTGTAAGAGGAGGTGACTGGGAGACATCTCTGGAACATAAGGAATTGTTATGGCAATTAAAATTAAATGCCACAAAACCACCAGGCCTTAATGATGCCATAAGCATTAATAGTGCCCTGAAGTTGCGAAGATCTAAATTGTAATAGAATTATTTTCACAAGTAGGTTTGTAAGTGTATAATGTTAATGAAATGATTATTGTAACACTTTTTATTAATAAGGGTTGAATAGTAATGGATTTTTGACATTGGGTTTTTGTAAACAAGGTTACAATATGTATTTTTATACATTTCATTTACTTTGCATTATATAGGAATGTATATGCAGAATGTTAAAATGCATTTGTACATTTTTAGATGTTTGAATAACTTTTGGAATAGGAATTCTTTATTTAAGTACAATATTGATATAGAAAGTATTTTATACATATATTTTATACATATTTATATATATGTTTATTTATTATGCTTAAAAGATATGTTTTATAAAATTACGTATGATACATACATTAATTTAATAATATTTATATATTATATCTATTTATTTATTTATTTAGGTTTATAAATAAAATTTTTTACAAGTAAGGTATGCTATATAATAAATTAAATTAATTTATGGACTCTATAATGCTGCTAAAAAACGTTGTTACAAAATGTTGTTAAAAAATGTTGTCAAAGTATGTGGTTTTATTGTGTTTTTTTAGATCATCTCTAAAGCTTTTAAATGCTTGAAAGAGTATTAACTATCAGAATTTTTAAAATACCAATTGGCTGTGTAACCAATAAAATTTAATTAATTAAGTGCAACAATATAATTAAAGAAGTAGGGGTAAAGGCAAATATATATAAAAAAAAGTACATTCCCATTTATGGTTGTCTTGATAAAGCCTGGGAGAGCCATATTGCTTGTTTTCAGTTTGGAGAGCTGTGTTTCTACTTGTGGATGTTAAAAGTGAAATAAAGGAGCTTTTGAAGTACATTATCCGTTTCCAGGTCCTTGTGATTGCTTTGGCCGTGAGCTGTTGTTTCCTGGTTTATCCGCTCTGTTTTCTACTGATTTACAGTTTGTTTAGCACTTAGGTTATGGAAATTATGATTTGTTTCATATTTTGGTAAATAACTTTGCTGGGGAGCATGTAATTGTGCTAAGTAATACCTCATTTTCAAGGCAGCGTTAGTCCTTTCAACATGGTAAAAGAACTGTTCCTATGGGCTGTACACATGCACAGATATCATAGTTTGTTTAGGACTGAGGTTATGGAAATTATGATTTTTTTTAATATTTTGGTAGGTAACTTTGCTAGGGAGCATGTAATTGTATTACAGTTTGTTTAGGACTTAGGTTATGGAAATTATGATTTTTTTCATGTCAACATAGGTTCATAGGTAGGTACCAGGCTATCTGCCCGAAGGCATTTATAAGCCTAGCCGGAATGTGTTGGCTTTTGCCACCCCCTTAAATTAGTTCCCTGTACCTCTGTCCAGCAGAGCCAATTGGAATCTTGTTCCAGAGCATGTGAAGTCTTTGGGACAGGAATATATCCCTCCAGCACGTCCTATTTATTGTTGTGGTGAGGTGTAGATCCCTGGAGCATGTGGCCCGAGGGGATATGGTTTTCTTTAGGTGGAGCATGTCCATCAATTCTGGGTTGGACATGGTCTTGTATGTCAGGCAGAGATCACCTCTGTGTAGGCGGTATGCAACTGAGTACAGCTGGAGTTTCTTCATTCAAGCTGCATAGGGCATCTGCTTGAGGCCAGTGATCCTCTTGGTGAGGTATTTCTGTGGTCTTTCCAGTTGTTGCAGGTGTCTTGTAAGGTACATCCCAAATGGGGCTTTGTACTCTATGATGGGTCTGATGAGTGATGCGTAGAGGGGCCCAATGACCTCTTTCAATCTGGATGTAAACCCTTTTGTGATTAGGTGGGCCACATAGAAGGATTTTCTAACCACTTTGGCAATGTGATTATCAAAGGAGAGGTTACTATCTACTTGGGTCCCCAGATCCCTTATTACATCTTCCGTATTTAGGGGACTACCACCTATGTGTTAGCTTGTGGGTACTTTGTTTTTTCCAAAGGGGATGACTATGCACATTTTGGCATTTAGCTTGAGGCAATGGTTTTGACACCAGGTATCTGTCTTAGTGAGACCTTTTGGAGGATGTCTGTGTCAAGCCGGAGAGTCAGTTATAGCCCCTAGTTTGCAGTCATCTGGGAACTTGGTCAGCCATAGTCCTCCTGTGCTTGCCTGTATCTCTGAGAAGTATATGCCGAACAGGAAGGGTCCTAGGTCCGAGTCCTGGGGAATGCCACTTGTAACCGGTTTAGAGTCAGACCTAGCTCCCGCAACTCTTACCATGTGGGTTCTGTCCATGAGCCAGTTGGCAACCCATCTCATGACGTAGGGGTTTATGTTCAGGCTGGTGAGCTTGGCTTGTCTATAATACCTGAGTGGGGAATGGTGTTGAAGGCCTTTGTGAGGTCTAGGTAGGCTGTGTGGACCACCTTTCCCTCCTCTATAGCCTTGGTAACTGTCTCAAAGAAGTCCACCAGGTTTAGGAGGCATGATCTTCCCTTAACAAAGCCGAACTGGGTAGGGTCCAGTGTTTGGAGGTTTCCAATGTTTCTGTTAATGAGATCCATGATGATGTGCTCCATAGCTTTGTAGACCAAGCTAGTCAGGCTTATAGGGCGATAGTTCCTGGGGTCCATTGTGGGTCCACCTTTGTGGAGCGGAATAACCATTGCTGTGCACCACTCTGTGGGCATGTAGCCTGTGGAGAGGCTGAGGTTTAAACAGTGTGATAGGTGAGGTGTTAGTTCATCTTTGAGCTTGTGTAGGACGCAGCCTGGGACACCATCCGGTCCCATTGATGCTGTGTTTTTGGGTTTGGAGAGGGCTGTTTTAACCTGAGTGTCTGTGATTTCAGGGGCACTACATTCTTCTGGTATATTTATGGGCCCTTTTGGGGGTGAGAGCGGGTGAAGTTTGCACTGAGCCTGTCTGCCAGAATGTTGGCTATATCGGTCGGTTCAGTGTATTTTGTGCCATTCTGCACTAACTTTGAGCAGGTCTGAGAATTGCCACTTATATTCTTGACATAGCTAAAGAATGCTTTGTGTTTATCTTTGGAGTCCATTGCAATTTTTCTTTCAAAGCTAGCCTTGGATGATTTTATTAGGGAATGTAGTTTCTTGCTGATACTAATCAGGGATGTCCTCCCTTCTTGGGATTTTACTCTTTTCTGTACTAGTTTCCTCTTTCTATTGTATAGCTTGTTTATGGCAGGGGTCCATCAGACTAGTTTCCTTTTCTTGGAGGAGTGAGACCTTATGTTTGTAAGGCAAACACCTTAACCATTATGCCAACCTCCCAACATGCTAAGTAACACCTCAATTTGAAGACAGTATTACTCCTTACAGCATAATAAAAGAACTGTATCTGTATGCTCTACACATGTACAGATATCACAGTCTTTTTAGGACTAAGGTTATGAAAATTATGATATTTGTACATATTTTAGTAAATGACTTTGCTAAGGAAAGATGTTAATGTGCTACATAGTGCCTCATTTTGAAGACAGTTTTAGTCCTTACCACATGGTAAAAGAACTGTGCCTATGTGCTGTATACATGTACAGATATCAAAGTTGTTTAGGGCTTATGTTATGGAAATTATGTTTTTTTTCATATTTTGGTAAATAATTTTGCGAGGGAGCATGTCAATATGCCAAGTAATACCTCATTTTGAAGATTGTATTAGTACTTCCAACATGGTAAAAGAACTGTGTCTGTATGATGTACACATGTACAGATATCAAAGTTTGTTTAGTCTTGCACGATTATGAAAATTATACATTTCCAATACTTCTCATTATTATGCCCATATCTTTGCAAGGGAGCATGGTGATGACACAAATGATGCATCATTTTGAAGCTGACATTGAACCACACAACTTGTAAACTGATATGTAGCCTCTGTCTGTTACAGGTGATGAGATATTATGCTTTGTTTAATTATCAATTAAGAGAAATATAATATTTATTTATTTATTTATTGACATTTGTTTACCTGGTTTGTCCAACTGGGCTTGTGGCCTATTTTCAGTGGAGACCCGAGGAGAAAAGCTCCAAGACAAAAATACAGTTTACAGAAAAAGTAACATATTTGCAAATAATAAAATACATAAACCTAAAGGAAACAATTGCTTAAAATGCATTATACAAGGGAAAAATCTAGTTGTAAAAAATTATGCAGAGTAACAAAAATATATACATATTTACAGCAAGTTTAAAATTCAACAGTTGTGTTTAAAGAGCTAGGACTAGTAACCATACTCTGTGGGGGAAAAGCCATATGCATGGGGGGAGAAAAGGAGATGAGGGAAGGGGAGTTAAGTTAGGGATAGACAAGTGCAGGTTTTGAAGTTAAGATTAATCATATTTCTGTAACTATCTCAGTAAAGGAGCCTCACATGGTAATGGTTAAGGTATCATTTTAAAGCTGGCATTCATACAAACAAATTAATTACAAATTGTATGGGTCTACATGGTACATTCACCAAGATATTGTGATTTGTTTTACCAAAAAGGTAAAAAATATGCATAATATCAGCATTCCTTGGCAAATATTTAATAATGACTTGGATACACACTATCAACATTTACACTGTTAGAAAGGTCACTGTGTGCTGAGCAACTTTCACATTTACATTTTTAGTCTAGCTTTTATGGTTAGAGAGTTATGAGAATTTGTTTTCTGTATGGTATTACAAATGGATTATCTAAAAATGAGCTCAGGCTGCACTGTTGCAGGCAGCATTTCCTGAGCTGCTCCGGAGTGAACAAGTTAAATGCTCTGTGCCAGACATCAATATAAATTCACATTGATTACATGGGTACATGAGTCTTATTTCATCCTCATGTTGTTATGCTGTGATCTACACAACAATTTATCACATGTTTTGATTCAATTGAAACTTTGTGGGATCCATTGTATGTGCACTTGCGTTGCTATTCCCAAGGATTATTGAGGTGGTCAACAGCAACATTGTGTGAGTATTAGCTTTTGTGTCAGGAAATGTTCTGTATGAGCCACAAAGTGATCTGTAATCTGTCCTTATATAGTATCAGGGTGCAAAAAAACACAGCTATCCCATGACACACATATAGGCATATGTTGGTACAGCTGTATGACTGTGTGAATAGTACCAGTGTGTGCAATGAGATGAATGACCAAGTTTATATTTGGAGGTCTTTTGTTATTCCAATAAATGTGAAATGTTACGGGGAATACACAACTAAGAACTGAGCCATTTGTGGATGCCACCAGACATACTCAACCAGAAAAAACAGACAATCTGCTAGCTGACAGATTGTCACACACATGATCCCCTTATCACCACTGGACATTAGCCAAAGCTCATCTGTGTGCTCTCTATGGCTAATAACACAGAATCAGTGGGCCCTGACAACATCACAGGTTGCCTATTACATGACTTAAAACATGACATAGCAGACACAGTTGGATCCCTACATCAACACAGCCTACAGACAGCCTATGTTCTTGTAGAACAGTGTACAGCAACATGGATCCTTCTAACTGGCAGGAACATTACATAATGCATGGAGATATAGACCCATACTCCTGACTCTCCTCATCCATGAGGGAGACCAATGAGTCATTATGGACCCTCTCAGAAAGGGCACAAGTAATCTCCCAACTGTCTACCAACCACATGTTTGATATGTTAAGGTTACATCATGTATGTTACATCTGTTTGATGTCTTCAAGAAGGTCACCAAGGGCATGCATGATGAAAACACTATCATTTGGTGTAACTTATCCTGGCCAAGCCAGTTGACAGAAATCTACAGTCGGGCATTACAGAGAAACTATCTCAAGTGTCCATATACCCCTACATCACCAAGTAGGTATACAACTGGATCACACACATGACAGATAATGTCGAAGTGTGTAAAGTCACCACTATTTAGAGTCCAGTGACCAGGACTGTACCATAGGCTTCTGTACTAGGCCCTTTCTTGTTCAGTATTTAAGTCTCAGCTATCAAGACTAAACTTACACATCCTTTGTCTAACCAGCTTTGTGGAGGACTGCAAATTGTGGACAATCATTGAATCCAAATTTGCTATTGGTATAATGCAGATAGTATTAACATACACAAGGGATTGCTGCCACAGCCATGGAGATACAGATGAACAAAAATCATAGGGGATTATTTCCTTTATGAAAGCAAATACACAAGTAATTACAATATAGACAGCACACCCCTATGAGCAGACCAAGTGGTATGTAACCTGTGTACTTGGGTAGATGGTATGTGGAGCATCCCCCAGCATGTGCCCACAGTGATGACTAATCCCTTGTATGTAACATAGCTCCTGAGTATATGTGGGACATCTGCATCAAAGGGCATTATAGTTCCATTGTTCTCAGTCCTCATCCCACCAATAATTGGGTACAATGTATCCTTTTGCATGTACCTCATAACACATCTTACAGGGATGATTTACTCAACCCTACAATGCCACCCATACACTTCGGTCATCCAATATACTACTTCTAAAATGCCACAAAACTAGTAACTCTTTTGGTGACTATTTACTAATCATATTGCTAAAATCTGGAACTGTATCCCACAAAACATACTCACCACCCCCACCAACACTAGATTTAAGCAGCTACTCAAAGAACACCTCTTCAGTAACTGGCTCTGCACCTGTATCACCCCAGGATAATCTCCTTCCACCTTCCTTTCTTTCCTCATTCACTCCCTACTCCATTATCAGTGTCTTACAGTAGTTCATATGCAACACATACTTATTTTTATCTGTTCTGTACTCACCTGTCTTCGTTGCCAATTTGATGAAGGAATGTACCTGCTGTTATTTTTTTAATGAGTGTGTAATATTTGATATCAATGCTTAGCTTTTTGCTACCAATGTTATACTAAATGTATAACTAATTACTACTTATGTTACTATCTACAGAGCTTTTCTCCCTGGGCCTCAGCTGAAAATGGGCTACTTGCCCAGTCGGACTATCCAGGTAAACAAATGTAAAATAAATGAAAAAATAAAATAAAAACTGTATCACTTTTTTTACAGTGAGCTCCCAGACATCTTTATCAGCCATTCCTAAGTATTCTTTTTAGAGCATAACCATTAGGAGTTGATGGTGCAGAACACCTTTCATGGTGTTATACAATATGCATGTGTGATACGTGCTCCTGTGATGTACACAGCAAATTCATGTCTGATTTACAACATTGATGGCATGGGTTACATTCATGCATGTGTAGATTGTAGCATATATATGCTATGCAAACCTGTCAGCTAGCCAGGATTGCTCTTAATTTTAACTACAGGTGTAACAATATCCCTCTTAACACTTCCAAAAGATGTCAGTTTTTGAGAAAGGTATGCTTGATTCCCCTTGTAGATTACAAACAAATCATGACAGTTGTACAAATGTGTTCTAGTAGAACCATCTATAATAACTCACGATCATATATGCTATATCAGTGTCACAGATTAATGGTGGCATTATTCTGATATTGTCCATCATGATTGTGCATGTTTCTGTCTACTGTTGTCCATGATCCTGTTGCTATGTGTCCTGTTTGGCTGAGACCTATGGTGACATTACAGTCATTATTCAAGCAACTGATTTTACACAGCTTTACAATATGCAGCTACTCCCTATTGTACATACCATCCTTGATAAATATCCTCTCCAGTGATCATGTTATGATGCTTATATCAGGAAACATCTTCTCCATTGATGAGTGACCTTGTGTGACAGTCAAATAATATACAATAACTGTGTGATGATATGACTACACCAACATAGGAGGTGTAAACAGCAGTATATACTGTATCATGTAAATATGTTATTACTGTTCATGTTACAACTGTCTTGGCCTTGTGATGTACGTACACTGGCATGCCCTCAACTGCTGTACATTACCATGTTCCATCTGTCCTCTTCCTCTGTGTTCATTCCTACAATTCATGTGTGTGTCCCTTTTCAAAACACACACTTCCCCTGAATACGTATTTCTAATGCAGTCTATGTACGCTTACTGATCAGTAGCAAAGCTTCTATTCAGTATGGATAAAGCAGGTTTGCACACTACCTTGAACTGACTACAGTTTCATAAATGTGCTAGAACTGTATACATTGTTTTATATTAATGGAAATTATTGTGGCTTTCCGCCCAATCCTGCAAACCTAGTTTGCCCATAGATAAACAGGTCAGCAAGTCTGCAGGTGTTTGCGCTGCTTGACATGGTTTCCTGGCTGGCAACACTGTTGCTGGCCACAAAACTGCACTTGTATCTGTGTAAGCATGATGCACGACATGCACATGCAATTATTGTTGCTGCTCATCGTGCTAAAATGTAAATGCTGTGTAGGCTTTGCACTAAGCCTACACAGAGTTTATTGACTCCCCAGGTATATCTTTTATTTTATTTATGTATTTATTGCATTTGTTTACCGGGATAAATTCACTGGGCCTAAAAGAGCCCATTTTCAGTGGAGGCCAGGGGAGAAAAGCTCCAACGAGATACAGAAAAAATATAAACATTAATTAGTACAGAAGCAGAAACAGTGTTACAGATAGTAAATATAGTAACATATACAGAATATATACATAAAAGCAGGAATCTAGTTTGTTTGATTACAGCAATATATACAGAAAATATACATTAAAGCAGAATTTAATGAATTCAATCAGACTGGTATAAACAGAGATCAGTATTATTGTACCAGAATCAACAAGTGAAGATAAAAATAAATATGGAGAAAATATCATCAGTCACTAGTAGCAAAAGACATAGGAGTTTAGTAATCATATAAGGAGAGTGAAGAGGTTAGGTTATAGAGCAGGAACATAGCCAGGAAGAGTTGAGATGATTTTTCAGCATTTGTTTGAAGTGGTGGTGCTGCCTGTATTTCTTATAGAAGGCGGAAATGAGTTCCATAGTTTGGCAACGGTGAAGGCATAGAGGAGTTGACCAGCAGGTAAGGTGGGCTTATCTACTTTTAGAAGTAGATGATTTTCAGATCTTAAATGCCTGCTGGAATGGTATTCTGTTCTCAAGACTTAGCTGCCATACTGTTAAGTATCCCTAGGCACAGAAGAAGTATGACACTGAAATCCATTAAAATCAATGGAAACAGCACTAAATCTGAAAAAGCTACACGGAAAAATCTTAATTAGAATATATAGATGGTTGGAGTGTAATAAAAGAAATATCTGGAGACCTGGGTTTTAGAAACTCATTCTGTAACCAGTGGCTCATATTCAAAATCCAGCAAACCAGATATTTCCAGATATTTGATTAATTACACCCCAGACACTTACAGGCATTTATAAGGATAGCTAGGTGTACATATTAGGTACTCGGCAGTAGCTGCCTTCTTGGTGCACAGTAACATAGAGGCTATAATTCAGAGACATGTTGCATTGTGCTCAGAGTAAATTTCTGCACACATCAGCCACAAACACACAGGCTAAAAGCAATTCATAGTTTCATGTGCTACAGTGCAGTGAACCTAAATGTGCAACAGAAGACATATAAAAAATGACCACATATGATATGTAAATGAAACCAGGTAGGGAAATGAGGTCCTTTACAAAATACATTGTACCGACCTACACTGAACCGACCGATATCGCCAACATCCTGGCAGACAGGTTCAACACAAACATCACCCCCCCTCACCCCCAAAAGGGCCCATAACCATACCAGAAGAATGGAGAGCCCCTAAAATCACAGACACTCAAGTTAAAACAGCCCTCTCCAAAGCCAAAAACACAACATCAATGGGACTGGACGGTGTCCCAGGCTGCATCCTACACAAGCTCAAAGACAAACTAACCCCTCACCTAAACACACTGTTCAAACTCAGCCTCTCTACAGGCTACGTACCCACAGAGTGGCGCACAGCAACGGTTATTCCACTCCACAAAGGTGGAGCCACAACAGACCCCAGGAACTATCCCCCTATAAGCCTGACTAGCTTGGCCTGCAAGGCTATGGAGTGCATCATCATGGAACTCATTAATAGAGACATTGGGAACCTCCAAACACTGGACCCTACCCAGTTCGGCTTTGTTAAGGGCAGATCATAACTCCTAAACCTTGTGGACTTCTTTGAGACAGTTACCAAGGCTATAGATGAGGGAAAGGTGGTACACACAGCCTACCTAGACCTCGCAAAGACCTTCAACACCATTCCCCATTCTGGTATTATAGACAAGCTCACCAGCCTGAACCTAAACCCCTACATCACAAGATGGGTTGCCAGCTGGCTCATGGACAGAACCCACATGGTGAGAGTTGCAGGAGCTAGGTCCGACTCTAAACCGGTTACAAGTGGCATTCCCCCAGGGCTCAGTCCTAGGACCCCTCCTGTTCAGCATATACTTTTCAGAGGTACAGGCAAGCACAGGAGGACTATGGCTAACCATGTTCACAGAAGACTGCAAACTAGGGGCTATAACTGACTCTCCAGCTGACATAGACATCCTCCAAAAGGGTCTCATAAGACGGATACCTGGTTTCAAAATCATGGCCTCAAGCTAAATGCCAAAAAGGGCATAGTCATCCTCTTTGGAAAAAACAAAGTACCCACAAACTACCACATAGGTGGTAGTCCCCTAAATACGGAAGACGTAATAAGGGATCTGGGGACCCAAGTAGTTAGTAATCTCATCTTCGATAATCACATTGCCAAAGGGGTTAGAAAATCCTTCTACGTGGCCCACCTAATCACAAAAGGGTTCGCATCCAGATCAAAAGCGGTTATTGTGCCCCTCTACTCATCACTCATCAGATCCATCTTAGAGTACAATGCCCCATTTGGGATGTACCTTACAGCAACTGCTGGAAAGACCACAGAAGTACCTCACCAAGAGGATCACTGGCCTCAACCAGATGCCCTATGCAGCTTGACTGAAGAAACTCCAGCTGTACTCAGTTGCATACCGCCTACTCAGAGGTGATCTCTGCCTGACATACAAGGCCATGTCCAACCCAGACTTGATGGACATCCTCCACCTAAAGAAAACCTTATCCCCTCAAGCCACACGCTCTAGGGATCTACACCTCACCACAACAATAAATAGGATGTGCTGGAGGGATAGATTCCTGTCCCAGAGACATCCCATGCTTTGGAACAAGATTCCAATCTACATTAGGCTGAGCTCCTTGCTAACACTCTTCAAGAGAAACCTTGACGAGTGGATGGGAAACAGAAATTTTACCCTGGGGATCACTTCAGTGGCTCAGCTGGACAGAGGCACAGGGAACTAATCAAAGGGGGTGGCGAAAGCCACCACATTCTGAATAGGCTTATAAATGCTTTTGGGCAGATAGCCTAGTACCTACCTATGAACCTATAATGATACTGAAGTGCATGCAAGCTGAAAGTCCCAGTCTATAGTACAAGGGTAAAGCACACTGAAAGTTTCAGAGCTGCAGAAAGCGCAAATGCTTGGAGTATCATCAGTATCTGTTGTGCATGAACCTACTGCAGTGCTTAGCACTGCTACTTCCTGCCAGTTTGCATGACATGGCATCGATTGCCATTGGAAACATTACCACCTGTGGGTGTCATATCATAACTTCACTGATCAAGAGATAATTAACCGCTTTAAGGTAGATCAAGACTTTATATGAGCCTTGGTTGATGAGTCACCAGCAGATACAATCTCTTAAGAATATCTGGTCTTCTCATAAGTGACAAGATGAAAGCATGTATAGCTTTTTGTATTCTAGCTACAGGAACATTTCACAGTCCAAATGGGGGCATAGGTATTTCACAAGCCTTTAGCTCTAGAATACTCAGCAAGTTCCTTGACATAATGCTTATGCACGTAAAGGATCATAAAAGTTTTTTAGTGGACTATGACTGCCTTCTGTAACATCACCTACCTACTTACTGATCACACACAAGTTACAATAAAGGTCCCGCCTGTCCCATTGTTGCAAAAGTCCATGTACAGGAAGGGCTACCAGCCTGTGAGCTTCCAAAACATATGTGATGCACATGGGATCATAACCATCATGTCTGCACAATACCCAAGTAGTTCACATGAGTCAGCTATACAGAGCATCCATCCATCCACCCATCCCTTTATCCATCCCAAATCCTTTTTGACATTTTTACACATAGGGTAGGGTGTCACTTTAACATATTGCAGCTGTATTAACCACTTCCTCCATAGAGACGTTCCAAATGGCTATCCAGTTGGTAAATGCAGACGTTGTGAGTAATATTAATGTGTATGTGTTGCATTTACAGAGTGTCCATATATATTAACCCTTCCATATTGTATTACATTGCTTCAAGTGACACTGAATACCTGCTGGAGCCTTGATTTATGATATTCATATGGAGCCCACATAGTATAGTGAAATGCCAATATAACACTGCATATAAACAAAGCCAGAGTACTGAGACAGTGTGGTCCACGGGTCTATATTATAACATCAAATTTCGTAAACATCGAATGTTATAATATCGAATCCTAAACACCGAAATCCGAAAAGATCGAACAGTCAGAATAGCGAATTTTTTCCCAAGGAAAAAATTTGCTATTTCGAGAAACATACACACAACACAAACACACACAAAAAACAGCAATCCACACACATACACTTAAAATCCTACACCTAAACCTAAACTAAACTTTACATACCCTACTAGGTATCCACTTACCTTAACCCAACCCTAACCCCTAGGTCCCACACTATCCACTTACCTAGCCTAGCCCGCCCCCACCCTAAACCAAACACTGAAAACAGCGAAGCCACAGCAGCAACCCACCGAATTCTTTGGGAAAAAAGAAGATTGCCTGCTGTGTTTTCTGTTTCGACCACACATTACTGGTTTGATGTTATAACATTCGACCTTTATAAAATTCAATGTTATAATATAGACCCGTGGACCACCTGGTTAAAACCTGCTTCTGCTGCCTTAGTATATCTGAGCAGGAACTCCAGTATGACCTTGATGCAGCATGCCAGATGTTCTTAACATGTTGTATCCTATATAGTTTTGTTGGTAAGGAGAGAGAGACTGGGAAGCTTTTGGATATTAATAAAGTTGGATCACTCAGACACAGTCGAAAGGGAAGGAGCATCAACACCATTGTCTTCTGGGAATGTGTTAGAAAAACAGCAACTAGCAGTCATATAAACACTTCTCCAACAATGACAGGCACAGTACATGGCAGGACAGGATAACCAGTGATGTTTAGTATAGAACCTTTGGGCCCTGATAATCACCCAGTGACAGTGCAGTGTCACATATGATGCCTTCAGTATTAATATCAGGCTAGTCTGATCAGTGTGTGGTTGAACCAGACTGTGCATCAGACATTCCCACTTTCACCACACAGAAAGAAGGTGGAGTGGAGTCATACCTGTCAACATGTACACAAGTGGTGCCAGCACCATGGCATAAATGGATAAAGCCCTAACTAAAGCCTAGGTGACTCTGTTTTGATTAGTGGCTCAGGCACTAGCAGGAAGGGATTGGTGTGCCTATCCCAGAGGGGTAAGGTATTCATCTAGTCATTCCCCATGGGAGGCATGGAGTAGAGAGGGAAGCCATCCTGGGGCAAAATGGACAAATGTTGTGGAAGAATGAGGATATGTCATTACTAGTCCCCACAGCAGCAAAGTAGGTTCTTGGTCCTGAGGTACCCTAATAATCCCTGTTGGCCTCAACCCTGGTGGAACAACTGCAGAGAAGATAAGGGGGAGCTGATGGTTAGCTGCATGGGAGAGGCAAAAAAACACATGCACAAGTGGTTAAGGATATAATGAGATCTCAGCCTGTCTACACACAGTGGGTGGTGGGTTATTTCATGAAAGTCAGAGACATGAGTCTTCGGGTGATGGGTAATCTGTGCCAAAGAGAATTTTCTTTTGAGATGGAGTGGGAGTACCATTACATTACTTTGAACTATGGCTGCCTTTTTGGATTGTTGCAGTAGAACTTGGTGTTTCTCCAGATACAGATGGTTTACATCTGCAGAACTGTGATGTGGACATAGTTCTCTCACAAGATGTCTTGCCATTGGAGACTGTATGTTACAGCCACGCACCATGAGCAGTGGAAATGGAAACAGAATCATATATTCCAGACAAAGGTGAGGATTATGTATCTGTGATGGCTCTCCCATGTACAGTCACCCTTGGCACATACCCTATTCTGACCTTGGACAACACTGTCAGTGTGGGCAGTGTCAATCCACCTCATAGAGGTGAAAATGGATACTGTACCTGCCACCACAGACATCATAAAATCAGTGATGACTTCATCCCTGGACTCCATATTCTCACAGAGTGGCTGAGAGTATTGGGTGATGTCCTCATAAATGCCATGCAATACATCAGTCAGCTCCATGTTGGACTACATAGCAAAATACTATACCTGGATGATACTTAGTCACATCTCTTGATTTATCTGAAGTACCATATGTATGTCAGGGACCAAGTGTGACACGTGATAGTGTTGGGCACCCCTGCAAGACTGTGCAATAGTGGCTATACTCACATCAGAGGTAGTGCACCCCTCTGCTAACACAACTGCAGGCGAAGCATCACTGGATCTGTGAGTATTGGGGGGCCCCTTCTCCACTTGCTGCAGTGAGTGCTCAGACTGCATAGCCTCATGTTTATCTTTGAGCAAAGCCACATCTTCCTCTAGCACTGTTGGTGGATGCTCCTCATAATGCAAACGGACAGTGCTTCTGTATGATCAAACTATAATCTAGAAGTTTGTCCCTCATCAGCAGCAGCAGTCCCTGCACAAATGCCAGCATCAACCTGTCTGTCCTGCTCCAGCTTCTATGGGTTTCACTATAACAACTCTCTGCCCTGTGAATAAGCAAAAGAAAACACACCTGAGTGGGCATGAAAATCTGTGCTAAAATTGTACTGCTGTGGCATACAGAGTGTGGATGACCATGCAAGATGTAACATACAATCCAGGCCTACGTCTGGTGCCATTCTGATGTGTTGGGATACCTAACATTCCTATAACAAAGCATAGGCAACATATTTTGTGGTGAGGCTTCTCCTCCAGGGATAATCCCAAAACCATCATCCCTTATAAGGGCAGCAGACCTCCTCTGGCAATATCAGTCTGCCTCTTCTATATGCCCCCTGTTTCCCCCACAGTCTACTTTTCAGCTGCTGTGTGACTTGCCATTTCCCTGGCACAGCATAGCATTTCAATAACACACTTACATCACTGCTGTAATATATATAATTACAGACCCTCATGTTACTGGTATCATGGACTACTGTTCCCATAAAGGCTGGCCAGTGCACCTCTCCTTAGCAGGTGTCGTCTATGTTTCCTAGCTGCATGTATAAAGATGTCACTTTCAGTAGGGGCTGAAATTGTCCAACCTCTGCTATCTGTAGCATCTTCTGGATAAACAGACACTTGCAAGCACATAACACAGAGCTATAGACTGTATATTCTATATCACTAGGACTAGTAAGATGGCAGCAATGGACAAAAGTGTAACTTAGTTATATCATGTTATATTAACAGGGAAAGCTATGGAGCTATACCATATGATTAAAACAGAGACTGATATGGGAATGGATACAGCAGGTATATTTGCAACAAGTTGGTGCATAGGTATTCCCCACAGAGCTCATTACTTTGTTAGGACCAACAGGTATGCATAAGATAAGGCAGTCATCAGTGCTGCCAGTGCCACCATTAGGGGATACCATAGAAAACTTGGTTGACTTAGGCCTACCCTAGCATGGTGGAAATCTGAACATTTGCAGGAAAGGGATTGACCTACCCACCACCAGCAAAGGCCACTGTATAGATCCAACAGGCTATACCCTCACCATAAATCATAACAGGCATGTACAGGGGCAGATTGTTCTGATATTGTGGGCTACTTTGTTGGTAGTGCAACCTTCACACAGCCCACACATGCGGCCACATATACTTTTACTGCTATCCCTTTTCTATGCAAATCCTACTGAAAGGTTGTACATACCCAAGAAAGTAGACAAACAGTTTTCATGTCTCCTCGGGTCTGTCTATATGACCAGATTGTGCTGTTATTCCTCATAATAGTGATGCCCAAATACCCAGTACAGCTTCCCAAATATATACAGTTTTATACCTGTTTGCATGGCATGTAGACAAATTAGGACAAAGTGCATGGATGTCTATGAATCACTTTGCTTAGCAGCCACACATCTGTGACTTGAGTGGCTTGCTGCTTATGTCCACCTCAGTTACCTCATGGCCATGAGTGCTTCTGGAAGACCTTTGCAAGCCAGCTTGTCACTCTACTTTGCAGCTACATGTTGCACTGCCCATGAATCAGAAATAACATTGTAGGCTGGATTCACAGGCTGCCTTTTTGTTCCTCATGAAAGTGATAGCATTTCCAGAGGAGATTTGGGAGAATATCAGTATCTGCTAGCATGCGCAACAGCAGTGCCTGAATGGTTCTTGAAGGATAGAAAGTAAGATTATGCTCTATCATCACCACTTCAGGGAGCACTTATTGGTCCCCTGTGATGGTCCCTTCAAAAAAATTGATGCCTGGTATGACTTGGCTGAGATGTTCTCAGCCACAGACATCGCCAGGGAAACAGAGGTTAGACAAAATCATCCCAAATGATAACAGAAGTGAACAGTATTGTACTTTTTTCTTTTTTCTGTTCTATATAAAAACTGTTCTTGCTGCTGGCAGAGATTTGTGAACATCAGCTTAGGAAATGTGAGATGATAGCGGCATTCATATGCCAAGTACATTTGATGTTGGTTTCTGAGGAGTCATGTTATGTGGTGGGGTTGCACTCCACTGCACCATCTCATACAAACTGTCTGGTGTATCTTTCTGTATAACTGTACCATTTTCTTGTATGTATGTCAACATATTCCAGGGGACGCACACATGCCTACTGTCTGCCATGCAACTAACGGCACATATGTTTGGGACTGTGACTTGTAGCTGTTGTGCCTTTTTCTTACCTTATACTTTTTACAGTTCTCTGATGAGCAGAGTGTGACAGTAATCTTGTTGTCTTCCAAAGGAGGCAGGAGAGGCTTGCTGGTAACCATGATTTATTCTACTTAGTACTGCTGATGTGGGTTTTAAATATAGCAGTTCACTGTCAAGATTCTTCACTAATGGTACATTTTCCATTGTGACTGCTCACTGTAGGTGCGAAAAATAGATTTGTTCAGCGGGCACTTCCTCTGTACCCCACCCCTGCTGTGCTATTGAAAGTGTCTTGCCAGATTCCTTGATATGTATCAAAAATAACTCCCTTGTATAAATAATTAACCATCCTACTAAAGGTCCCAATATCACTGATCTTATCCACACAAATATGGCCACTTCTTGTACACTTCCATTTGTATCATCTTCTGTTATTAAACCTGACCATAAATCACTGGTCTCTTCCTTTAAAACTTGTGGTACTTCCACTGCAAATTTAGAGACTTCTCAAAAGTAGACATTCATTAGTTACCTGATGACCTAAATACATTCTGCTGTAATCCTCTTCTAATGGATCAATCATATTGCTAAGGGCGCTGCCTATACCTCTGACTATCATTTAAAATTTACACTTAAACAGATGTATTGATAACAGTCTCTGTCCACACCAAATATAATGAGAAATTTAAAAATGACACCCTATGGTGGACTAGACATATAAATAAAACATATAATATAAGAAAAAATGATGTAATGCTTATAAGACTTTTTGTTCTACTTATCTTAAAAAAACACGCAATTTGTAAAGAATTTAAGGGAACCATTAAGAAACTCAAAGCTGAATATGAACTTAAAATAGACACTAAAACAAAAAAAAAACAAGTGGTCTTTAAGTATGTTAGAAAGCTAAGCACTAATTCTCAACAATATCTAGAGCTAGTTCACAGTAATACTGTCCATTCCACCCCATGTGAAATAGATAGTATCATAGCTAACGCATTTAATGCAAATTCTGCTCCACTCACAGTTGTTCTTCTTCCACACTTTCAACAGTCACAGCCACCCACTTTAATTAATATGGAACAAATCTTGTTAGCCCTCTCAAAAATTAAGAACACCCTGCTCATGGGCCCAGATAACAAACCAGATAGTATCAGTACTAAATCTGACCTGTCTAAACCCTTACTTAACCACTTTATTCCTGAAGCCTGTAAAACAACCATTGCAATGTCATGACTCTCCTTGAGGCTAGTGGGAATGTTTGAACATAGATTATTGCTTAGTCTTGTAAGGACACTAAAAAAGATGTGGACAGTAACAGATATGAGTTAGTTTGGAATATTTCCAAATGATGTTTAACTGATTCAGAGTGAAATGTTTTGAATAAAGGATTATCTTTTATTCCGGCAAGTGGTGCCGATTTATCTAACACCTAAATAGATTTAAGAATGTTTGTTCGCAATGTTTCATTAAAACCTTGGATCTCGGGAATTACCGCCCCATCAGTCTGACGAGCCTGATCTGCAAGGCTATGAAACGTATTATCATTGAACTTATAAACAGAGACATTGGCAACCTTCAAACACTGGACCCCACGCAGTTTGAGTTCGTGAAGGGACGATCTTGTCTCCTGAACCTGATTGACTTCTTTGAATCAGTCTCCAGAGCTGTGGATAAGGGTAAGGTGGTCCACACAGCCTATCTGGACCTCGCCAAGGCCTTCAACACCATCCCCCACTCTGGAATCATAGATAAACTAACTAAGTTGCCCATTAATCCCTACATCACTCGATGGGTTGCCAACTGGCTTACTGACAGAATCCAGGCTGTAAACATAGCCGATTCCAAATCCAGCTCCAGACAAGTGACAAGTGGAGTTTCTCAGGGTTCAGTCCTGGGACCGCTCTTGTTTGGCATCTACTTCTCTGAAGTACAGGCCAACACGAAGGGACTCTGGCTAACAAAGTTCACAGATGACTGCAAACTGGCAGCCATTATTGAATACCCAAATGATGTGGATATTCTACAAAAGGGCCGTACAGAAACAGATGCTTGGTGCCAGAGCCATGGGCTCAAGCTCAATGCCAAATAATGTAGAGTTATTCCCTTTGGGAAAAAAACATGTACCCATGAATTACCACATAGGTGGCAGTACACTAAACACCGAAAGTGTGATAAGAGACTTAGGGACACAGGTGGACAGTGGTCACACCTTCGATAATCACATCTCCACAACAGTCAGGAAATCCTTCTATGTGGCACATCTCATCACTAAGGACATTTCATCCAGAAAAAAAAGAGGTCATTGTCCCACTGTACTCATCCCTCATTAGACCCATTATAGAATACAACACCCCATTTGGTATGGACCTCTCAAGACATCTGCAACAACTGAAAAGGCCACAGAAATACCCCATTAAAAGAATCACAGGCCTAAAGCAGATGCCCTATGCTGACCGTGTAAAAAAACTCCATCTATACTGTGTCGCATATCGTCTACTCAGAGGCGATCTCTGCTTAACATACAAGGCCATGTCAAACCCAGAGCTGTTGGACATGCTACACTTAAAGAAATCCCAAAGCCTCAGAGACACTCCCTCCAGGGATCTAAACCTTGTCATCACAATGAGCAAAACATGCTGGAGGGATAGGTTCCTGACTCAGAGGCTCTCCAGACTCTGAAATAGACAGCCCATACATATCAAGCAGAGCGCCTCTTTGTCCCTCTTCAAAAGGAACCTTGATGAATGGATGGGAGATAGGAAATTCACCCCAGGGATCACATCAGTTGCCCTGCTAGACAGGGGTCCAGGGAAGTAAATACTGTGGGAAGAAATAGCCAGGGAATTGTTATGGCTAGGCTTGTATAGGCCCTAGGGCTGATAGCCTAGTATCAACCTATGAACCTTTGAACTGTTGTTTAATAATGCTGAGCAGAATGATGCTGTAGAGCTATTTAGCAAACCCAGTGCCTTCATACCACAGAGTCAACCAGTGTTAGATGTTTTCATGTGAACTTGTAAAGATGATTTCTACAAATTGTTTAATAAAGAGAATAAACAAAAGGGTTATGTGAATTTAAGGGCCAAGTAGAAATGGGAATTATTCATGTGAACCTGTAAAGATGATTTCTACAAGTTGTTTAATAAATAAATAAATGGAAGGGTTTTCTGAATTTAAGGGCCGAGGAGAAATGGGCATTATTGAATTTACAAAATTCTCAAGATATAATAATTAGACCAGCCGATAAAGGAGGCTCTGTGGTAGTGACGGATTGGGGTTATTATTTTGACACTATGAAAAACATGTTGGATGATGTAAACACTTATAGGGTGATTGATAAAATGTTGATAGGGAAGATGGAGCGTATTGTACCATCAGTGATGGAATGTGTACAGAGTACTAGGTCTAAGGAGTTATTTCAGTATTTTTCAGTAGAAAATCCTTTAGTGCCTAATTTGTATGGATTGCCAAAAATACACAAGAATCCCCGAAATCCCCCTTTTAGACCCATTATGGCAGGGTCAGGTTGGCTCACTGAGCCAATGTCTATATACGTGGAGAAGCAATTAAATCCTGTTTTACAGAAGTGCTCCATGGTATTATGTGATGGTAAGCAACATTTGCAGGATCTTTATCTGTTCTTGAAACAAAAGCCAATGAGTGGTATCAAGTTATTGGTCACACTTGATGTAACCTCACTTTTTACCTCCATTCCCAACCAGGATGGTATTGAAATGATCAAACTTTTTTTGATTAAAAATAGTGAATATAGTATACAACATAAAGAATTAATTTGCTACTTGTTAGAAATTGTGCTTGAACACAATGTTTTTGTTTTTGATAAAGTATACTGTTCACAGGTTTCAGGCGTAGCTATGGGCATGTTGTACCAATAGATGCACCAACCTGGTGATGGTGGAATGGGAGAATATTAACATGCTTAATTTAATAGGACAACAGGTATGTTTTTACCGTCGATTCATGGATGACCTTTTCCTGTTATGGGGAGGCAGTGTTGAGCAATTTTGGCATTTTTTTGAACATTTGAATAACAGCAGCAGATTTTTGAAATTTTCAATTAATTACTCCACTTCCAAGATTGAGTTTTAGGATGTAGAGATAAGTAGGGGATTAGATGGTCAGTTCTCTACTGGGTTACACAGGAAGGAATGCTATCACCCCTCATATGTACAGCGAAATAGCATGCATCCTAGGCATGTATTTTCCAATGTGGTTAAGAGGCAGGATATGCAGACCTCTCGACTCTTTTTAGAATCTCAAAATTTTGAGATGGGTTTGGAACAGATGAAATTGGACTTTGCTAAAAGGGGATATGGAAAGTCTAAAGTTGAGGGAGCGTATTCCCTAGCTATAAGAAATAGAACTATTAAGGCGAAACCTTATTTTTCCTCCCCCGTGCTAATCAACGTAGTAAGAATAGGAGTAATAATGGCCTTACAAGTTTAACTTATAGTAGTGATATCAGTAAGGTAAGGGATATTATTAGACAAAATTGGAGTATATTATAAACAGATGAAAGGGTTGCAGAACTTGTAGGATCCAGACCTAAGTTTTGCTATAAGTATAAGAAAACACTCAAATGGAGGCTATGTTATCCTAAGAATATTAGAGTAGAAGCCAGTGAAGCTATGGTGGACACTAAACTGTGTAATGACTGTTCTTATTGTGTTTATATAGATGAATCATTGATTTGTAAACATATTGATAACGGGGAGGCCTATTATATAAGAGTGGCAGCAGATTGTAACACAAAAAATCTTGTGTATCTGGCCCACTGTAAGATATGTTCAGTATTCTATGTGGGTAAGGCGAATAGACAGTTGAGAGAACGGGTTAGGGATAATTTCTACTGTGCCTGTAAGGGCTTAGATTACAGCCTGTTAGCAAAACATATTAATAGTAAGGGAGAGGAACATAGTTTCCTCCTCCAGGTCCTGGAAGTTGTACAGGAGGATGTCAGAATGGGAGACATAATTAATGAAACGGAATGTGTTGAGGTACGCTGGATTTTTAGGCTTAGTGCACATAAGGGCCACGGGCATTATGATTTTGTCTCTTTGAAACCAATTTTGAAAGCAAGGAAGTTCAAGAGATGAAATGTAATTATTGTTTTGTTTCTATTTATGACTTAGTTTTTATAGGAGATGATATGTTTTTAAATGTGAATGTGAGAATGTTTTACTTTGCCTGATTGGCTAGTTGAATAATCACTGTGAATGGCTGAATTATTTAAATTTTCTTAGTGTGCTATTGGTATTGTGGTTTGATGAAGCAATGTTGTTAGTGCAAAAGCACTTACCTTTTTTATTAAAGTTTGGTCTGGCTTCTAGTATCATTACTGCTTCACTATTTTAGCAATGTTTCTGTATGGATTTTGTTTCTTTTCTGGTGACTTATTTACACTTTACAATTAATTGCTGGTGGGTTTGCTACTGCTGCTTTAAATAATTTAATTTCTTCTATTGTTCAAGTCACTACTCATTGTATACAGTATGTATATGCCTCTGTTGCTCTTTATTCAAGAGCTATGGATACGGGTACTGTTTTGAGGTGATTTGCATGGATGCATTTTCAGAACCTCCCAGATGATGTTAAAAATGAGATTTTAAATTCTCCTTTGGGTAATGATTTCATTTTTGGCCCTTTTGCTATAAAGCTGATTAAAAAGTCTGATAAAAGGAGTAAGCTAATACAGGGAGGGAATCTCTTAGGATTTTAAGCCCTCCTGTTCCAAGTTTACAAAGGGATTCTCTAACCATTCATCCAGTTTTGGCAAAAAAATAAAAATAAACAGTTTCCACAAAATGGAGGTAAGCAGGCATTTCCATAGAAATGTTAAGGGAGTTCCAAAAAGAATTCTGGAACCTCCAAAACAAGGACAGTCCAATAAGTCAAAATTACTATTCAAGGGATCTTGTCCCCCCTCTCGCACCCTGGCAGACCCATTCCCCATTCAGAAAGTCTAAATCTCCACTTTTCTCTCACAACAATTTCAGATAAATGGGTTCCAAAGATCATATATCAAGGCTATGGCTGGCAGTGAGAGGAAATTCCTCCTTTCCAGGGTTCAATTCCTTATCCTCCAAACCAGACCAGAACAGACATTTTTGTTTCCACTTGTCCATCATCACATGTTGTCCTAGGAAGTGATAGAACCTGTTCCCCCTTCCCAGGTGGGAAAGGGGTTTTATACAAGGATGGTTTTAGTAAAAAAAGAAAGAAAGAAAATACTTGGGAGACCATGGATCTTTCTTTCCTAAACCTGTTTGTGATAGTGCCCAAATTCAAACTGATGTCACTTTATAACCTGTTACTGCTTCTTCACATTCAAGTTTACTTGTAACATTAGATTTAAAAGATGCTTATCGTCACATTCCTATTCATCCACACTTCAAGTATCTCTTAAGATTTTGGGTGTCTGGATCACATTAGCAATCCTCTGCCTTACCCTTTGGTCTATCCCCTGCACCAAGAGTGTTCACAAAGTGTCTAACTGCAGTCATAGCTCATTGCAGGCTACAGTGTATGCACATTTTTCTGTATTTAGATAACTTGCTTATCTTATCTTTGTAGAGTCCTTTTCAAAGTGTCATGGATCTCTCTCTCTTGGGTGAGAGATCTCTTACTGAAGCTGGGATTCCAAAAGAATATTCAAAGGTCTTTCTCGACTTCTTCTCACAGGATTGTGTTTCTGGGATGTCAACTAGATGCCACAGTTCAAAGAGCTATTCTTCCACAGGAAAAAAATAAAGCTATATCTAGATTTATTTCTAGGGTTTTTCATTCAGACTTTGGTCACTGCGAGGGAATACCTCAGGATTTTGGGTCTTATGGCTTCTATGATTCTCATGATACCTCTGGCAATACTCCACATGACAAAAATACAGTGGCATCTGAAATCTCTTCGTCCCCAGCACAAACTCCCCTTTTCTTTTCAAGATCACAGTGCTGGGGTTTGTCAGAAGAGAAATCACTTAGTGGAGACAACAGATATCCCTAAATCCAAGTCTCCCCTTCCCCACCTCCACCTCCATTCTAAAGCAGTCAGACACCACAGATGCCTTGGACTTTACTTGGAGAGCAGTTTCAGAAGGGACAAAAGTGCAAAGTATGAAGGACACCAAGGAAAGACACAAATGCATAAATATAAAAGAGATGCTTGCCCTGATTAAGCACTCAACTCTCTGAATCATGTTTAGTCCCTGGAATCTCTTCAAGTTGTTACAGACAATACCACAGTCATATAGTACATCAACATGCAAGGGGGAACCAGGTCCTACCCCATCTGCAGACTAGCCATGTTAGCTTGCGATACAGCTTCACAGAGCATTCTCACTTTACAGTCATCCTACACTCCATCAGAGCAAATCTGTATGGCAGACAAGCTGAGCAGTTCAAAGGCAGACCCTCACAATTGGAAACCTGATCGGGGGGGGGGGGGGGTCTTCCAAACTTTGAGCCATCTGTGGGAGTTCCTCAAGAAGACCTATTTGCTTCTTCTCTGAACATTCAGCTGGCAAGATTCTGTTTCAGAACTCCATGCAAGAAGGTCTGGAAGACAGATGCCTTGTCTTATCCTTGGACAGGAATGTTCCTGTATTTCCACCCTTCCCACTAACATCCAAGGTACATCTGAAGATTTAGAAGGAATTCCTAAATATCATTGTGGTGACTCCCTTCTGGGCCAGGCAACCATGGTTCTCCCTTCTTTTAGAAATGGTCAGGGACATTTACCACAGGCTTCCTCACAGACAGGATCTACTCACGCAAGAACATGGATGTTTGATACACCCTGACACCAATCAACTTCAGCTGAGACCCAGGATAATAGGGTCTTAATTCCCTTTAGGCACCTGTTTACTGAGGATGTGCAGCAGGTAGTAAAGGAGGCATAAAAGTCTGCTACTAGAAAATCATGGATCTACCTGAAAACACTGACATGCAAAAACACCGACAACGAAATCACCGACTCCACAAAACCGAAAGTTCAAAAACACGAAACTTCACACGCCCGACAAACCACAATCCCGACAGTCACACAAAACTTCACATGCCCAACAAACCACAATCCCGACAGTCAACAAACAAAACAAATCCCCTGTCCAAAAAGCACACACACAACACAAGCACACCAAAAACCTTACAAACCTACACTAAACCTTACAAACGCAACTATCTATGCACTAACCTTAACCCAAACCCTAACCCTAAGGTCCGTCACTATTGCACAATCACCTAACCCGCCCCTAACCCTAACTCACTTAACCCGCCCCTAACCCCAAAGTCTGTCACTATCGCACACTCACCTGACCCATGCCCTAACCCTAACTCACTTAATCCGCCCCT
The DNA here is from genome assembly GCF_019279795.1 of Protopterus annectens. NCBI lineage: Eukaryota > Metazoa > Chordata > Ceratodontiformes > Protopteridae > Protopterus > Protopterus annectens. The sequence goes on along the minus strand of NC_056730.1, from coordinate 398,169,638 downwards.
AACCCTAAAGTCCGTCACTATCGCACACTTACCTTACTCGCACCCTAACCCTAAAGTCCATCACTATCGCACACTTACCTTACCTGCACTCTAACCCTAAAGTCTGTCACTATCGCACACTTACCTTACCCGCACCCTAACCCTGCCGTCCGTCACTACCGCATACTTACACACTAGCGCTCATTTGACATGTTGTTGTCAGCGTCGGGATTTTCAACTGTCGGTCATCTCTGTTGTCGATCTTCCGGTGTCGGTGTTCTCATCGTTGGCGTTTCCAGCTTTCGGCGTTATCGGGTAGACCCAAAATCATATATTAGCAGATGGAAAATGTTTTCTAATTGGTAACAACTACATAACTAGTACCTATTCAGTGCTAGTTGTTCTCTGCTGTTATAATATTTGTGTGTTACCTTCCTATGGCTTTTCTTGCTCCTCGTTCATGGTTCATTTATTGGCCATTTCAACATGTCTGCCCACAGATCCTTCTCTTTCAATGCAGTCTCATCGCAAATGTTTTTGAAATGAGTTTTTGCTTAAGATACCTCAAAGAAAACTGATGCCCCCTCCTTGCAAATCTTAACTTTGTGTTAGAGAAGATAGCACTTGTTCCATTTGAACCAGCCAACCTGGCTGACTTATGGTTCTTAACAGAGAAAACAGTTTTACTGATTGCTCTAACCTCTGCAAGAAGGGTATCTAAACTGCAAGCTCTTATGGTGAGTCAATCCTATCTCATTTTCCACAGAGACAATTTCTTTTTTTGAGAACTAATCCTTCATCTATACCTAAAGTGGTATCTGAGATTACTTTAAGCCAAACTATCCATCACCCCATTTTCTTTCCTGAACCTAAAAAATGAGGGAGAAAACATACTCCATACATTTAATATCCACAGACAACTCCAGTACTCGCCTGATAAAACTAAATCTTTCAGATATTTGGATCAATTGTTCATTTCTTCTGAATGTGAAAAGAAGGGGCAACCTTTGTTAAGAGACTATTTCCACATGGTTGTCTAAGGCTATTACCTTTTGCTATACCCACCACAATAAAACTGATGCAGGCAGGGTGCAGGACCACTCTACTAGGGCTTTGGGTTCATCTATGCCTTTTTAGAAGGATTGGATTCTAGAAGTATTCTAGAAGCTGCAACTTGGTCCTCTCTACATACTTTTACAAAGCATTATAAGCTTGATTCCTTCTCTAGGTCTAGATCAGACTTTCCAAGGACAATTTGCCAGGGGCTCAGGACTCTTTTTCTTTCACCTCCCAAATTTAGTTAATTAGGGTAATCTATCTGTATAGCTAAGGCTACTGCAGCAGTGATCAATATGGTGGAGATAGTGCATATGTGTAAGTAAACTTACCATAACAGTAGACATTCAAATGATCACTGCTAAAGTAGTTGCTCCCTCCCTCCATCCCCATTGTTTTTGGTGTGCTGTTTATGCCAGGATGTGGTTATTTATTTTTCTTCATCCTAGCATTGTCCTTTCATGGCTCAGCCTCCCTGTCTCTGAAGAGCTTGGCACCTAAACTTGTCTTTAAGTTAGCTCAGTTCAAGCTGTCTGACAGTTTGGACATATGGAAGGTGAACTGAACCTTTGGTCAGCTGTTATGTTTTAGGCAGAATATAAACCATATGGCTAAGGCTATTTGTCCCCACTTGTAATCATCCCCTTCAGTAAAATAATAAACAACTGCTTACCATCTATAAACCACAAAGGGCTGCTGGGGTCAATCTCTATTCCAATAGTGAAGATAGAACTTGGAATAAAATTCCTACATTAGTCAGGTCTATCATATACCTTCATCCTTTCAAACCATTACTAAAACCCTTCATCTCTGCCTCCTGGCTTTGTCCCTTTTCCTCATCTGAGACATAGCTCTCTAACACCCTTAATCACTTTTCTTATACTTCCCTTTAAAGCACTAAATCATTTAACCTGCTTATCACCTTCTAATACCTCACTTTATTGTACTTATTAAAACTATTATAACTACTTCTAATTATCACAACCAAATTACTATTCCATCACTACTTCTCTGTGAACACTCAAACTTGTTTATCCTCTGTAATACTTCACTCTATAAATTACTCCTACCCATCTTATACATCACTCTTCTGTCTGCAAAGACACAAGACAAGGCATGTAAACTAAATATTTATGGATATCAGTACAAATTTTATTATACTATGTAGTCATTGAAACTGCATTATAAAATTTTCTATTGTAAACATTGACTGCATTAAGCATACTACCTTGGAGTTTTTCTCCTGGGCCTCCACTGAAAAAGGGCATTGTGCCAAGTCAGACTTTCCCTATAAACAAATGTCAGTAAATAAATAAACACTGTTATGGTAGGTTTACTTACACAACTGTACTTTCCTATGCCTGTTTTCTCCAATAAATTCCAGTCTCTTCTTGCCTATGTTCTATAGCCCTACTTGCTGTCATCTTTATTGGCAGAATCTCCTTTCGCCATTCTCATGTTGGCTTTGTTCTTAGAATACTTTCACTAACTGGAGCAATGATGGGCTATAATATTCATTTGCTGCATTAAACACAATACCAATGGCCATGTACAGTGCTACTGTTTAATAAAGGGTGGATCTGAAGCACGATTAACTAATTCCTACTGCCAGCCTCTAGTTGCAGATATAATGAATTACTTGTATTTGACACTGTTGCCATATTGACATATAAGGGGGGCTACTGCCCCCTTAAACCCCCCGTAGTACTTTTTCAGTTTTTCAGCTAAGTAAATCATCTATAAATTGGGGGTTAATGGGGGGTCAGCAACCAACTTATGCATTAAATACCCAACTAATGCTATCTTAATGAGGTGTTTGTAAATGTTGTCAACCATTCGCTATTTGTATACTACATACTAGACCATTCAGTGTTTTTAAAAAATAACATTTATACCATTCTTCAAGGAAAAGTGAACCATGTGTGGAAAAAAATAGTTAAAACTTTTTCTGATTTTACAGCATGTCTTGGACTTGCCTCATGTTTTGGTGTGTGCCTCATAAAAGTTTTTTTCCTTTGGTAAATCATTGAGGATTGCAGAAATTAAATGGAGTGGAAGGGATGGCTGTGGATTAAAGCAATTTACCTTTTGCACAGTTTAAAGTCTGATTGCATTATTTCCCTGGCTTCTTTCTGTATGAAACAAAGATGAAACTGTCCATGATTTTGAGGACTATCCCTGACTTTGCACCATGTTTTGGTCTGTGGCTCATAAAATGCAGGCTTTATGGCAAATCATTGACAATTATAGCACTACATGGGCATCGGCAGGTAGCTGTGGATGAAATAAATGTATCTTCTTGTTTGATCGTTTTAAAATCTGGCTTCACAGGATCAGTGCACATTTGTTTGCAATACCTTGGAATATTTATTGTCTGGTGAATCTTTGTGTGAAGCAAAAGTTAACTTGCCCCTGACTCTGCTTAATATTTTTGGTCCATGCCTCTTCAAATCTATGGATTTCTGGCAAATTATTGAAGACTGGAGTCAATAATGATAGCAGACATTGACTTTATATACTTCAGAGAATGCATGCCAATAAAAAAAAATGTTATTCTGGTGACTTTCTAGGTATATAAGAAAGTTTTGGGGTTTGTCCCTGATTCATGTGCTATGAGATTTAGAGGTAGTATTTTTATTACAGATGAAGGTTACACAGCAAAATGGCTACAAATGTAATGAATGAAGGTAGATGCTGTTTGTGGGTGAAAGTAATGTATCCCCTGGTCATTTGCTCTGTTAACCATCTGGCATTGCAGAACTAATGAGCATTTGAGTGAAATAAGTTCCAATACATGTGGCTACTGTTTATGTGAAACAAAGTTAAAATTACATAACTTTCAGCTGTCTCTAATTTCGTAGAATGCCCCAGTTTTGCATATTGTTTGTGTGCTTCTTATAAAATGTGTTATTTCAGGCAAATTACTGAGGATTATAGTCACTAAATAATGACAGTGATCTGAGTTTTAGATCTCATAGCCTCCAGAAAATCCATGCAAATGTAAAATACTGTTAATCTTTTAAACTGTTATACTAATATGTTATTGTTCTGGGACCTCTACTGTTTGGCATCTACTATTCTGAAGTAAAAGCCAATACCAAAGGGCTCTACTTGACTAAGTCTGCAGATTAATGTAAACTAGGAGCAGTCATTGAATTCCCAAATGACATATCCATCCTGCAGGAAGGTTTGCCTCAAATAAATAACTGGTGTAAAACTCATGGTCTGAAACTAAATGCCAAAAAATGCATTATTGTATCTTTTGGGAAGTCATCTACCCTAGGGAACTACCACATTGGCAATATGCACCTAAGAGTTGACCCAGTTGTTCTGGATTTGGGAACTAATGTAAACAATGACCTAACTTTTGACCAGTATGTGTCTACTGTTGTAAGAAAACCCTTCTATATTGCACAGCTTATAAAAAATGGATTGTGTCTAGATCTAGGGATGCAATTGTCTCCCTTTTACTCAGCTCTCATTAGGCTAATCGCTGAATATCATGCCCCCTTTGGCATGCATCTGTCCAGACACATGCAACAACTGGAACAGCCACATAGATACCTTATTAAAAGGCTACAAGACCTACACAATTTGTCCTACATGGACCAACTCCAAGCTCTGTCACTATAGTTGGTATCCCATATACTGCTAAGAGGTGACCTGTGTCTGGCATACACAAGGCATCCTCTAACCCATTACTGATGGATTTACTGCACAACAGCAAGTCAAATGGCATGAGAAATACTCAGTCTAAGGATCTAAACCTCTTCTGCAACATCAACAGTGGCTTGGAGGGACAGGTATATTTCACAGAGGATACTGCTGCTGTATAACAGACTCCCCATCCACATAAAACAAAGTTCATCCCTGTACATTTTCAAATTCATCTAAGATCTATGGATGGGAGAAAGAAAATTTACCCCAAGACTGCCCTCAGTACTACTAATGGACAGAGGCAGCACGTAAATGTTTTATCCTATTTATTGGGTCCACTCAAATTATCTATGGTATGATTCAATTTAATCTTACTATGAGTAATATATAATTATCAACTGTGGGATGGGTAAGACCTATCTATAACCAAATGGTACAGGTTAGTTCAAGTATCAAAAGGCAAATTCTTCTCCCCGGGCCTCTGCTGAAAAAGGGCTCATGCCCAGTTGGCTATATCCCAGTTAACAAATGTCAAAATAAATAAGTAAATAAATAAATAAGAATGGGAGAGGCTTGAAATGGGCCACAAGGGCAGCTAGCCTAGTACTCACCTATGAACCTCTGAACCTATTCTACTATCTTTTTTAAGTAAATAAGGGAAATCTGTGTCTGAAACTGGACCTTTGTCCCACATTTTTTGTTTTTTGTCCCTCATTCATGTGCTAAAATGTTGAGAGGTCTTACCTTCATCACAATCAGATGAGGTATACACAGCAAAGTAGATATAACTATTGGATCGGGGTGGTGTATCTGTGGATAAAAGAAAGCTACCCTCTCTTTTGCTCAGTTTAAATAGTCTACATTTGCAGTAGTGTGCATTTCTGCGACATAAGTTTTATTTTTACAATTATTGGGCATCCAAGATATATGCAGTCCACAATGAGGCTATAATTGCTGGGCACAATGGTTGTCCGTGATTGAGAATGGCTGGCTGTGGCTGTCATGATCAGGTTAAACAGTCATTAACCTGGCTTTACATGACTAATGTGTATTTGTGTCAAGCAAATTGGAATACTTTACTGTGTCCTTTTATTTCATCACAATTGGATATTTAAGCTGTAAACAATCAAGTGACTTAAAGTCATGGGTATGGACATTGGTGAAGTGTAATGAGAACAGTTTTCATAGTGTTAAAGAAGAAAGTCAAACCCAAAAGAAAATAACCATTAATGTGTGTTCCATAAAAAAGTGTGTGTGTGTGTGTGTGTGTGTGTGTGTGTGTGTGTGTGTGTGTGTGTGTGTGTGTGTGTGTGTGTGTGTGTGTGTGTGTGTGTGCAGGTAGGTCCATGGTTTGAAAGACACCTAGGCCCAAGATACACTTAATCTGCCCCTGAACATAGGGGTACCCAAGATTTGGTACTTAGTTCAATGCTTGTCATTGTCTGTGGGAATGAGATGACCTGAAACTGTGGATATTCCAAACAAATTGCATTTGCCAGTAATTCCACTATCACCCTGAGTGATAGTTCAGACTGTATTAGTATCAAAGATGTAGCATCTTTCCATTCTTTGTAAGCTTAGTCAGTCTTCATGGGTCCATACCTCAGTACATCAAAAAACCTCTCAGGATAATTTTAGTTGCCACTTCCAATTATTCTGATCCACCACCTTGTACACCTGCCTCATTTACTACTGGACCCGAATTAAGCATTAGAGCTCTTGACCATCACAGAGGAGGTTGCTTTGGGTACATTAATGACACTCATTTAAAATGTGACCTCCAGGTAAAGTATGCAGTTGCCAAGATCAACACAAAACTATGCAAACATTAAAAGGCCATAGCTTTCTTGAAAGATAGTTTCAGTGTAACCGGACCAGCCTTATGCCAGTTTTACTCATTTATGTCTTCTCATATCTTCACTTCCATTTTTAAATTTAAGCAGGCTTGTAAGTGCATTTAATAAAAAACACTCCACCACTTCACCACACGAATAATGAATGTATAACCAAACAGCAAGAAGCAGGACCACACAGGAAAAATATATGAATTTTTTACTCCACCACTGGTACCTCCGCCATTTGCCTCCTCTAGATAAAACAGGTTGTGCCAAAATACTAAAGAAAAAAGAACAAACACTGCCCCCATGAATGTTCACAAAATGCTCTGCCACTGGACTCCTCATATTCCTATTATTGATGTCCCTCAAATGCTCCATAATCCTGACCTTCACTGGCCTTCTAGTTTGACCAATATACCATTTTATATTAGCACAACCACATCCTACAATATAAACCACCCCACAAGAGTTGTAACTGAAGTTACTTCTACAGGTGAATCTTTTTCCATTAATGCAGGTGCCAGAAATATTTTTAATATGGCTACATACTTTACAGCATCTACAAGCAAAAACACCAATAGACTTTTCAGGAACACTTGTTATAGGCATATTCAATAGTATTTTGGCACAACCTGTTTTATCTAGAAGGGGTGATATAGTGAAAAAGCTGAATGAATTAGAAAGTAAGTTTATTCTTAATGATGGAACATTATTTCCTAGGGGTCTTAACATGCTTATTAGAAGTTTTGAATTCAAATGTTTTCAAAAATCTTTAAAGAATAATTAAAATTTATTAAAATGTTAATAATATTTAAAATGTCCATAATTAATTAATGTTATGTAGGTTATTTACAATGTTGATGAAATTTGAAAAGTAAGTTATATTTAATGTATATGTTGGCTGCTTTTAGAAAATGTGTTTGTGGCACCTTAAAAATTGAAATGTATTGCATAATTAATTAATCTGTTAAATTGAATTGATTGTAGTTTGAACCTGTGTATAAGTGTTGGTTGTTTGGCACTGTTTTATCTGTTGAAGGCGAATGGCCGAGGTACCAGTGGTAGAGTAAAAAATTCAAACCTTTTTCCTGTGTGGTCCTGCTTCTTGCTGTTTGGTTATACATTAATTGTAAGAGCATTTCTAGATTTTCTTCAGGAGCCACAAATAGAATCACCATTACTTACCATGAGCTCAGATTCATTCATCACATTTCTGTCCCTCAGCTGTGAGCATAAACTATTACATTCCAACAGCTGTTCTTCCTTAGCTGAAATTAACCTTTGGAGAAACCTTTGGAGAATTACCCCCCCCCCCCATATCTCAAAACCTCAGTAGGTCACATAGCATCTGTCTCAAAACCCTGCAACAGATACAGAGACCCCAGGTTTCCTGATACATTTGGGAAACTATGGAATAAACTGCTATTCATCATACAATCTGTTCTGGAAAAAAAGCTTTTCAACTCCTCACTTAAATATATGTCCTACAAAGTTGGGCTAGCAGTTATGTTTTTACATAATTCTTCCACATGAATGCAGTCTAACTTCCAGTCACTTGCAATACAGAATCACCTAATGACATTGTACTACTCTTTTGATAAAAGTATGTGTGTGTGTGTGTGTGTGTGTGTGTGTGTGTGTGTGTGTGTGTGTGTGTGTGTGTGTGTGTGTGTGTATGTGTATCTTTGCATCACTCCCGTTTATCAGCTCTCATCTGATTGATGACCCATACATCCATTCACAACCCCTTTTTCAAATTTTTACATGGGGTCGGGCAGTCACTTAGTGGCAATTATCTAGAGACAAGGTTCATACTACCATGTGGCTAGGCCTGACTCGGGATAACTTACAAAATAACATCTCTGTATTTACTATAGCTATAATCAGTCTGTTTTCCAAATGTATCTGTCTGTATTATTATTGTTTTTATGTTGTAAAATCTTTGTGGTAGTATATTATTAAGCAAATCCCCTACTTTTTTATAGACCACAGTTGCATTATTTGTTCTGTCTGGAGATTTTTGTCTCCAAGGCTCCAGTAAAAACAAAACTTCCCATTTGGATGTCTCTGTTAACAAATGTAAATGAAAATAATAAATAAATAAAATTAATTACATTAAATTAAATTAAATAAATAAATCCTGCAGTTAGAGCAGAGGACTAAAGCTCTAACATGTTAATGGGCTGCTTTTTGTGCCAAGGGTACAGGATTTGAATCTTTCCACCATCATTTGCTTGCTGTGTGACCTTACAAAATTCACTTAATCAGTGAGTGCTTTGGGACAATTGGGAATTTGGACTAGACTCCTCGATGGTCTCCTGGACTGCATGCCTAGTAACTACCTATAAATAAATGAATGTTAAAGATTTTATAATATAAGTGTACGATTTCTTATGGATCCATAATCACATTCGATTCACTACAATATTAATTTTTAATAAAAAAGTATAATTATGCAGTGTATCGATTAGACATTTATGTGTACTTCAAATACATTTGTTGTATAGCATTTTTAGATATCTCAACTGGTTTTGATGACACTGCTTAGGGAGGTGAATGTAATTTGCTTTTTATTCATTCTTTTGTACGTCAATGAGGTAAGTCTAGGAAATAAATAATAGCATCTATTTTTTTTTTTTTTTTCTTTTTCTAAATCAGAGGAACATTGCAGTCTTATATCCAAAACCAGATTTTTAGTTTGTTTTTCAGAGAGTTTGCAGTAATGAGCCATGGACGCTCAGAGTTACTAATATGTAGTATAAGTAATATCAATAGCACATTAACTTTGTGTTGTGAACATCTATTATAATTTATTACTGATATGCTTATGGTTTTCCCTTAAGCTTAACCTAAGTGTAACGTATCATACATGGGTAATTGAAGGAGGTGAATTGGGATTTCCAGTCTTATATAGTCAGTGGCTCAACTGGCAGCTTGCTTGAATTTGGTGTTGAAAGATCAGAATGCTGTGGGTTTTCTTCCCACAACAGGTACTTGGATTAGTATCCTAATACTGACACTGTAGTGCAGCATAAGGGGGGAGGGGGGGCACTGCACTCCTGAGTGTTCCATCCTTTGCATGAAATGTTAAACTAAGGTCTTATCTGCTTGAGTTAATAGCTAAGTTAGATGTAAAATATCACACAGCATTTATCCAAAAAAAAAGCTGTATTGTTCCTAGTATGCTGTCTAGTCCAGTAAACAAATCAGCATTCTAATCAAACTTATCAGATATATTATTTTAATTCAGCTTTCTGTTTGTGCTTCACAATCCCACTTTAATGTACATCATTTTGTTTCTGAGACTTAATCTGTACTGGATTAATCTGTAGAATATGCTGATCATTGACTCTGTGAGTGTGTGAATCACTGACACTGTAACTGAGTGTATTATTGTCTCTGGTTCTAGTGTACTGCTCCTGCAGCTGCACTTTGTGTATTCACTTAATTATGTCCAACTATTCACAAGCAGATCTTTTTAATATGTTAGGCTGCTGAACTGACACAACTCAAAATAATAAACTGAACTGTCTGTTTTTATGCACATAGTACAGCTTAATATGACTCAGTAGTTCTAATATGTGATTAGAAAAAGTCAGTAATGAATCATTTAAGTCAGACAGTAGACTTCTCAAATCAGTTCTCAAAATGCTCTTTCTTTAATTATGTCACATTTAGCACTAGTATCTACCTTAAATGTGATTACTGTACCATTTATTTATAGATTTTAAGTCCAGTGAATTTTACATTGACAGTACTACAGCTTTTCCTGAGCCCACTAAAGAAACTATGCACACAGATTTAACATGGAATTATGTTATCTGGTAGCAAGGCAACCTGACAAAACTCAAGAGGGCAAACACAACTCAGCAATGCAGCACTGTTAGCAAATGGGTGTCTCTATGATTGTGCATGGATGTAAATATGCCAAATGGAGTGGTTGTGGGGTATGGATCTTGTGCTGGGTATACATCTCCCAAGAGCAGACACATACACGTTCACAATGGGATGGTGGCAGGCTTAGCAACACAGAAAGATCATCAAATAGACATGCAAGTATACTAACACATTGCATGTGGGTTAGAGTGGGGTACTTTAGTTTAATGAAAACATTATCTGTATGGGGTGGGGGTACCCTATACTTAAAAGTGAGGCCCCAACATTATGTGATGCATGGAGAGGAATTAAGAACAATCAGGGACATAAACTAAATGAGTAGGTATGTAAATTTTCCCACAGTCCTTCTGGTATGTGCGCCTTAGCAGTATGAGACCATCTGTAGGCATTGCTTAGGGAGCATACACACTCTTTAATGTGTTCCTTTTGTCAGCAGTCATATGCATTCATATGATGAGACGTTGGTTAGTCAGCAAAAGTTGTTTGCAGCTGCTTTACTTTACTGAATTTAATGTTGGTAGGTAGAGTTTGAGTGGAATGTCTTGAATCCCTTGAGGCACATACCAATTGCATCCACAAAGAGGTCATTTTCTTGTCAATATGTGTCAGTTAAGAAATTATTCACATTAGAAGCTTCTCATGCATTAGTTTTATTTTGCACCATTCACTTGCAAAACTATTTCCTATAATTTTTATACTTACATACCTGAGGAAAATGGTTGGGTTGACCACACATCATATACTAAGACCTGTTCAAAGCTTTTTTAGCATGCTGATAAACACTAAAAACAGTATTTTCTAAGCTGAACACATCTTAATATTGTGTCTTGGAATTCATGCATAACTAAAGTTTTCTTTGCTGCCATACCTTTTGAAGCATTTCTCACATTATTAATTGCCACAACAGTATTATTGTCTATTGCCAGCAGACTTTAGCTTCCTTTTACTCTTATATATATTGTCTTCTGTAAGCTCTTTTATCTAAATAATGATTAACTCTGCTGTTGTGCACCATTGCAGTTTCTTTCAGTGGCAGATCAGAGTCTAACAAAAGTTTCAGTTAGTTTCAGTGTCAAATCAGATTCTAACAAATGTTTACCTCTTTGTTATTTTACTGTTGCACACAGTTCTTCATCTCAGCAATGCATCACGCAGCTTGTCTAAATGACAGTCTTTAACATTATGTCTTAATGTTCACATATGCATCAATAAATTCCTGTGAACCCTCCATGTTTTCAAGTGAAAAATAAATGGTGTGCATATATGGCACATTTTTTCATATTCAAAATACTGTTGAAACTTGTCTTTAATAGCAACCAAATCAGACTGCTGTTCTTTTGAAAGATTAAAATACATTACTTACTGATTTTTTTTGAAAGATTACAATGTATTAAATACTGACATTGTACAGTGAAGTATCTGGGAAGAGTGGTTCAGAAGAAGGAAAGTCTAAATTAGGAGGTCAAGGCTGAAATCAGAGGGGCAGTAGCCAACTGTCAGAGAGTATCAGAGGAAGTGTATGACAAGAATGCCAAAGAAGCAAAAAATAAGGTGCATGAAACAGTGGTATGGCCAGTACTGCTGTATGGTACAGAAACTTAGGAAGTGAAGACACGTTGAGAAAGCTAGAAGTGGTGAAGATGAAGTGCTTGAGATGAGTAGCATGATGCACAATGCAAGTCAGATGAAGAAGTGATGAAATCAGAGCAGATGTCGAAGTAGCACTGATTGCAAAGAGAACTGAAAGAAAGCAAGAGGAGATGAGGATGTCTAGCAAAGGGATGGATGGATTGCATGAGAAAAGACCTTTGATAGTCAGGCATGACTGTCAAAGAAGGTATGAAAGTGTCACTGAACTGAGAAGTAGCAACAACTGACAAAACATCCAGACACCAAGTAGAAAATGGGGAAAAGGGGAGTTGATGACGATGACCTGCACTCTGCATCCTCTCCAGCCAAGTAAAGAAAACGGTACTTACGTATTATCGCAACCAGATTTTGCGACCTCTTTTACTTTCTTCACTTTTACTGAAATGGCCTCACTGAAGTGTGATATCGAAGGATAGACTGGCAGAAGGTCTGTTGGGGCTATCGGTAGGGGTTTTATAAAAACTAGTAAGACATAATTTTGAAGTGTGTGGGTAGCGTCCTTTAAAGACGTCCAGTATTGAATTCAGCGATCGCAGTGGTTGCGTGTGTGTACGTGTGTTGGGGCTGAAAGGAATGCAGGAGTTAGCGTACGATCTGTGGAATGGATTACTTTGTACTGCAGTTCCTTTTGGTGAAGGACTACTACTTCTTCGGCTTTACCTTTTTTTGTTTTTTTTTTTTTTTTTGGATCATGTATGACAGTATTATGAAGATTAGAAACAGGTTTGGAGGACTTAGGTAGCTTCATCATTGAAATGGCTGATAAATAATACAGGTTTGAAAACAGAGATTTCCTACTTCACCGACTACAACATGTGGAAGGAACACATTCGCAGTAGAATGGGACTCGCTTAACTGACAGAAGATGCTGGCGGTAAAATGGGAAACCTGTTTTTAAACCTTATCTTATTAGCTGTTTCAATGATAAACCTACAAAAACATTACAGAACACATGTCTCTAACCTTCATAACACTGCAGTGCTACTATTTGACCTAAACAGAAGCAACCAGCATTAGCGCAAAAATCTTGTTGCGATAATACGTAAGTACCAAGAAAACTTGTAGCTTGAACTTCTTTATTGTTTGCAGGTCTGCCTAAAGTGATGGTGTAAACATTACATTTCTGCACCCATTGCTTCCAACTTTCTAATACAGTGCATTGAAGAACCATTGATGCTGATAATGAGAGGTAAAACAGAAGTCATAATGAATAGTTCAGTAGTGTTGTATTGAATGCAATCACATGCTAGTTGCTAACTTGCCAGTTACTCACAGTCATCAGCTTGGTTGTGTTCAAGAACATTAGAACCCTCATCCAAGATCTCTAAACGCATTACCTCTGAGTAGGTGCAGCCTCGGCATTAGTACCTATATATATATAAAATATATATACAGAGAGAGAGAGACAGCAAGCAAGCAAGGTTAGGAGGTAGAAGCAGAGCCCTCACCTGCTTTTATCCTGTGTTCCATAGGATCCTGTTTGATGTATAGGAAATTCATAAGCAAGCAGCTGACAGCTTTCATATGAGGCTTCAGCAAATGGTTCTCAGGCTTCTGTAGTGGATTGTTTCAGCAGTTGTAAATAACAGGAAGTGGACGATAGTTTGCTGTCCGTCCAGGATTCACACTGTTTACAAAACTGTGATAGCTGTTCCATGTGCAATGCCTTATTTCATTTTGTGCAAATGGTTTGTGGTATTTTTATTTTAATTATTTTTTAAACTTGTTTTTCATTTCATTTCGTCCTTTTATGACATTTTCAAAATCGTGAAATGACTTTTGTTTTTACTCACTGTAGCACATTCTAAACATCTGCAGTATTATTCTCAAAACTCTGGGATAATAGCACCACAACTTTTATTCCATTTGTTATTTTTTCCAGTTGGGGGAGGTTGTTCATTTCATGCTTATTGCCTAAGATAAGCCTACAGAAATGAATTTGCTCCTGGTGGCCTACTGGGTTTATTTCAAGTGATATCATTGTTTCAGTTTTTAAATCTATCTCATGTAATGCTGAATATAAAGTAAACAATGGCATCTAAATGACACAACACTGCAAACTGCATGAATCTGCCAAAAATTGCAGCTGCAATGATTTCCATGACTTTTGCTGTGACACGAGTTATTGCTGAGCTCATAGGTTCATAGGTTGGTACTAGGCTATCAGCCCTAGGGCCTATACAAGCCTAGCCGTAACAATTCCCTGGCTATTTCTTCCAACACTATTTACTTCCCTGAACCCCTGTCTAGCAGGGCGACTGATGTGATCCCCGGGGTGAATTTCCTTTTTCCCATCCAATCGTCAAGGTTCCTTTTGAAGAGGACCAAAGAGGCACTCTGCTTGACATGTATGGGCAATCTATTCCAGAGTCTGGGGAGTCTCTGGGTCAGGAACCTATCCCTCCAGCATGTTTTGTTTATTGTGATGACAAGGTTTAGCTCCCTCGAGTGTGTGGCTCTGAGGGATTGGGATTTCTTTAAGTGTAGCATGTCCAACAGCTCTGGGTTTGACATGGCCTTGTATGTTAAGCAAAGATCGCCTCTGAGTAGACGATATGAGACAGAGTATAGCTGGAGTTTTTTAAGGCGGTCAGCATAGGGCATCTGCTTTAGGCCTGTGATTCTTTTAGTGAGGTATTTCTGTGGCCTTTCCAGTTGTTGCAGATGTCTTGAGAGGTACATACCAAACAGGGCATTGTATTCTATAATGGGTCTAATGAGGGATGAGTACAGTGGGACAATGATCTCCTTTTTTTTCTGGATGAAAAGCCCTTAGTAATGAGGTGTGCCACATAGAAGGATTTCCTGACTGTTGTGGTGATGTGGTTATCGAAGGTGAGACTGCTGTCCACCTGTGTCCCTAAGTCTCTTATCATACTTTCGGTGTTTAGTGTACTGCCACCTATATGGTAATTCACGGATACATGTTTTTTCCCAAAGGGGATAACTATACATTTCTTGGCATTGAGCTTGAGCCCATGGCTCTGGCACCAAGCATCTGTTTCTGTAAGGCCCTTTTGTAGAGTATCCACATCATTTGGGGATTCAATAATGGTTCCCAGTTTGCAGTCATCTGCGAACTTTGTTATCCAGAGTCCCTTAGTGTTGGCCTGTACTTCAGAGAAGTAGATGCCAAACAGGAGCGGTCCCAGGACTGAACCCTGAGGTACTCCACTTGTCACTTGTCTGGAGCTGGATTTGGAGTCGGCTACTTTTACAGTGTGGGTTCTATCAGTAAGCCAGTTAGCAACCCATTGGGTGACGTAGGGATTAATGCCCAGCTTAGTAAGTTTATCTATGATTCCAGAGTGGGGGATGGTGTCAAAGGCCTTGGCAAGGTCTAGATAGGCTGTGTGGACCACCTTACCCTTGTCCATGGTTCTGGAGACCGATTCAAAGAAGTCAATCAAGTTCAGGAGACAAGATTGGCCCTTCACGAACCCAAACTGGGTGGGGTCCAGTGTTTGAAGGTTGCCAATGTCTTTGTTTATAAGTTCCATGATAATACGCTCCATGGCCTTGCAGATAAGGCTTGTCGACTGATGGGACGGTAGTTTCCGGGATCCAAGGTGGATCCCCCCTTGTGGAGTGGGATAACTGTAGCTGTGCACCACTCAGTGGGCACGAAACCTGAGGTGAGGCTATGATTAAACATGACACTTAGGTGAGGTGCCAGTTCATATTGTAGTCCATGTAGTACACAGCCCGGGATGTCATCTGGTCCCATGGATGCTGTATTCTTAGATTTGGAGAGTGCATTTTTTACCTGTGTGGCCGTTATTACCGGAATTTGGCAATTTTCCGGTATTGAGATGGGCCATTTAGGGGGTGAGAGGAGGGTGAAATTGGCACTGAATCGATATGCCAGGATATTGGCAATATCCTTGGGATCAGTATATTTAATGCTATTCTGTTTTAGCTCAGAGCAGATCTGAGCATTGCCATTTAGATTCTTGACATAGTTATAGAATGCCTTGTGGTTTTTCCAGTTGGGGGAGAGTGCGTTTTTTACCTGTGTGGCCGTTATTACTGGTTATTTTGCTAACATGTCTACTGCACATGAGCTATGAGGTAAGTAACTGTACACTTTACTATAATGATAGTAACTACTTAAATATCAAAGTCATGTGACTTCCTCTATACATGTGCCTTACATGATTCTGAAAGATGAACAACACTGTAAATTACAGCTCTGCTCTGTATCAGGACAGGATTGTAACATGAACACTTTTATATTCCTATACTGTAACATTCTAGCTTGTCCTCCAAAAGCAACTATCATAGCCTTATTCATTAATTACTTCTGCAGTCCATGCACTGCATCAGTCCACCTGCCTATGTGAAAATGCCTTAGTACAACCCTGCGGGTAATTTCTAGTTCCATTGTATTCTGTTTGCTGCATCTATAGTTGGGGAATACACTGACACTCACCTAGAACATTTTCTTCTCCTTTTATCGACATTCACCTTTTATCTTCTGTTCTTCTGGTACAGATTAATTCATAGCTAAGTCATTAAGATGATTCTTCTGACTTCAAATGACATTAAAAGCAGAATCCCAAAGCTGCAGTAATCAGTCTTGATCTATAGCTTTGGTATTTCAGCTATCATTAAAACTTGGATTAGATGATTCATTCATGATTCAGAAATGGATCTGACCAAATATTTATTAACTAGAAATGTCTGGAGCACTGCAAAACGTGAAGTTGTATCCTTCTCTGCATCTTTACTAGTTACCAGTCTCATTTCTTCATGAACAGTTAAGGCTAGAAGGTCTTAATTCCCACAATAATGACTGGCAGCTCCAGAAACCTATTTTAGGCTGCAGCTATCTCAAAGCTACATTTCCAAAGTATTTCTCCATTCTAACATTGAGTGTGTGGATTTAAATATTACAATGAAATAATTTTACTGTGATATGATTCTTTTTTTTTTATTTAGCAATGTGGGTGTTGCATCTTTTTCTGAGATTAAGGACATACATCAAATTATCACCATCCCTGCCTGTACAAGCTGCAGGGATAGATAAGTTTCACATTTATGAATACAGAGCATATTTACTATGGCAGATTCACTATGTGATCCTACATTTGTATTATGCATATGGAAATACAAATTCCCCAAAACCCCACTTACACACCCCCTTTCACCAGGAATAATTTTAGATTTGTAAGGATAGCTTCCATTCAGACCTTGCCTTTATGTACAAATTCCTATCTCCCCTCTTCCCATGGTGGATGACTGTTTTGTCCATGTTTTCTCTTTGTATTTGACAAACAGATATAGCATAAACAAATCCATATTAGAGACTCCTGTAAATAGTTTACTGCCTTATAATAACATGCATTTAAGGTATGAAGCCTGGAAGAAGCGTAAGATATCCAGTTGTAATGCTGAGCAGCATGTCCAAGGTCACTACTTATTGCAAAAACAAAGTACTCAGACCTAGCTAATGCTCCCTCAAACACATACATTCTTTTCCACTGTTACAACTCAGCTACTTCCTGTTAGTCTCCATGTACCAGGATCTACCTGTGGAACTTCCCTGCATATGTCTCAACTGTACAGATTTTTGCAGAATGTCCAGATTTTTGCCTCATACTTTTGGTCCATTTTTCATAAAATTGTGGTTTTCTGGGAAACTCCTGATAAATCCCTTAAGACTGAAGTTAGAAAATAATGACAGACATTTGAGTTTCAGGCTTCATACCCTTCAGAAAATTCATGCTAATGCAAAACCTGTTGTTCTAGCACTTTCTAAGTTTGTAAGAGCAATATTTAAAACTTGTCCTTTGTCCCACTTTTATTTATGACATTGTCCAGATTTCTTGCTGTAAGAGGTTGAAAGGTGTGCTTCCCTGAAATATCTCTCTGCAAATTTATCTTTCTCACTATGTCAGTTTATAAAACAGAGAAGTTATTAATCAATCAATGAGGATGACTCCAATATAGCTGTGGACCTCTGCACCCAGATACTTCAGACTAGTCTGTCATGTTACTGCCAAACCAGCTAAAGAACTTGTTAGCAGAAGTTTCCCTTCAGCAGTGAAAGATGCCTTGTTTATTTCCTTACTCAAATCCGATAGTCTCAGCAACCCTGAAAACTGCATACCCATTTCTCTCTTCTGACCATTATTCACATTTCTAGAATTCCTTGTCCAGTCTTTACAAACCACCTCACTAGACATATATAAACATCTTTCAGATATACAGTAAGAGATGAACAAAGACATGGGCACAGTTCTAATCAGATTTAGTGACAATATTCTTAAAAAGACTGACAAGGGTGAATGCAGAGATACCCTTTTACTTAATTTTCTAAAATGTTTTTGATCTTCTGTGTAGAACCTTTCTGAGAATGCCTCCATGTCTACCAGCCTTGAGCTGTTTTATAAGTAAATGGTTTTGCCTGGTACTTTGCCTGCAGAAGGCACTGAGTCTAAATACATCATCCAAACTACCTGATATCAAACTTCAAGTTCCTCAAAAGTAATTTCTTGGCTCTTCTGCTTGACTACGATGGAAATCAAATGCTGTTTGCAAACCAGGCGTGGATGCCCACTGGAGTGGCCTGTCAGCTCTTATAAGGACAATTGTAAGACACTTCTTTTTCTTGTCATTTTCTGCACCGAAGTCCAGAGCATTAGCTTCCCCTAGATAACCTGGCAGTTAATGCAAGATGACTTGAAATTTAAAGGATAAATCCATCTACTTCTCAAGCTTTTCACACCATAAGGTGCCTTTAGTTCCACCCTAACATTGTCATATGTAAAGAAAACATTTCAGTAGCCCTTTCTGTATTTCCTGTCTTTATCTGAGTTTACAGTCTAGTTGCATATCACTTTGGCTGTCTGTGAAAACCTTGTGTTATTTTCTTCTAATATCTGTCACATCATCTGGTAATTCATTCAAAGAGTCACTAGATACAGGAACATCTTCCAAGTAACATGAAAGATCCTCTCATCTTCACCTCTCTTTCTGAGGATACTGATGGCAGAGTCAGCATGCCAAGGCAATTAGCCTTAAAATATCCCGTAACACCAACTGCAGACAGGAAAAAATTATCACTCTGCAGCTACCTTGCCTTTGGAGCAGACTTCCCCTGCCCTTACAATCATACCAGTCCCTTTGCACTTTTTTTAAACACCTTTGTTGAATTATCACTTGTGACATAGGCAAATTTACATTTATACAAAAGTAATCAAACTGAATTATCAAATTAACATTACCAAACATTATGCTTCACATATATTGCTATATATCATATAGCCTAAGCAACATTACATAAATTATTCAATTCCTGCCCATTGTTCTTTAAACAAGTTGTCGTTGTTGTTGTCTTTCGGCTTTTCCCGGTTAGGGGTCGCCACAGCGGAACTCCGGTCTGCTAATGATTGGCAGTAGATTTTCATGAACGCCGATTAAACCATCACTTACGACATAAGCAATCATACATTTATCTAAATGAAAACAAACCACACAGACGCAATCCTAGTTGCAAGCACTTTACATTACAATCATACTGACACACTCCCAGCTGCAAACATTATATATTACTTATAATCTACCCATTCATTTTCAAACATTAAATAGCTCGTTTAAGTCTTTTTTTAAACCTCATTCCTCCCCTGTATGTATTGTTTCCACAATTCCCATTTTTTCTTATATAGTTTGCGGTTTCCATAATTACCATTTTTCTTATGCAGTTTGCGCCTACCCTTTTCTAAAGATTTAATTTCCAGTTGTTTTATCTCTGTTACTATATTCAATAGAGTAAAACTTCAGTATCTGAAGTCCCTTTCCACTTTTAACAAGAGACCGTGGTGAATATGTGGGTACACATAAGTTTCATCATGGTACAACAGCGGTCATTAGACTGTACATTTGTTACCAAATACATTACCTAACATTTTTGGACCATGTGGTGATAGTAAAATACATAAAGCTGTAAAATATTTAGATGGTATATAAACTGGATGACCTGGAAGTCCTTCCATTTCTAATTAAATTGTGTCTACAAGACTTCCAGAACAGATATAAAATGTCACTCATATTGCAGCGCAAGTACAAATGAAACATAAATGTCCTGTAAGTCAACTACAAGACAAGTAGCATATGCTGACCCTAAACAAGCAAGTGTCTATCCAGTATAACCGCTCCATTATTTAGTACCTGACTTAAACGCAACACATATCTAGATCTCAGGTATGCATTATATTAAAAGGCTGCAGCATCACTAAATAAATTACAAACAGTAGTGGAGCTAGAACTTGTGCCTTCTGTGAAGGTTGGGCTGGCAACTCGACACTATAAAAACTCCACTGCCAATCAATCTGCAGTCCAGTGATCCACTGTGGCGACCCCTAACTGGGAAAAGCCGAAAGACATTGCTTTGCAAGTGGAGCTAGAACTAATTAGTGTCAGTAAAAGAGATAAATGAAAATCAGGCACTATAAAAGCATGAAGGAACACAGGTTCCCACAGGACACACAAATGTAAAGTGCTCATGTCACTTTTCTGTGAATTCCACTGTATCACTTCATTTCCTTCAGTATAGTAAACTCAATGAAACAGAATCTTCCTGATAATTTTATTTATCTTCATAGTCTTGAAGTTAAATTATATGTAAACTGGTGAAATACGTTGCTAGATTATCATGAATTTATCCCATTGTTTGACTAACCTCTGACTTAAGTGTGAATATTTGATTATCAGCTTTAGCTATACGATAACCCTGGTACAAATGTCTGATTTTCCAGATGACATATAGCATAATCTGACTGAATAGAAGGTCACTACCAGGTACCCTTAGATCCAGTCCTCCAGGTTGATGGACCCATTAACAGTCCATTCTGGATATGTGCACCATTCCACATGGAACAATTTAAAGTAGTTTAGAAAGAATAACAATTATTTAAAGCAAACCGTGTTTCAGTGATTTTAGAAATCAGCAGCTAGTTAAGTCAGCTTTGTTCATGTCTTTCTGCTCTTGTATGCAAAGATGAGTATAATTAATAGTATAAAGAGGGACATTTAATTAAATAATCATTTATTTACCAGCCTATGCAAATTGTCTGTAACAAAATATAAAGCCAGCTGATGTTTACATATGTGCCCAATGAACCATTTCCTTTTGTCTCCCAAGTTTTGATGTTAAAAATATTTTTTTCTATTTAATGTTTTATTTTTAAAACAGTCATCAGATAGCTTTGGGATTATAGTACATGTTCCTTCTAGCGTTGCTTCATGCAAAATATTTTTCAGAATAGTTCACAGAAGATATAAAAGACAGTGTCTATAAACATACCTCCGATTTTCTAGGAAAGGTCAAAAGTTAACTCTCAGGGCCTCTAAATCAGGAAGGTGGAATAGCTCAGAGTACAAATAGCCACCCATCTGCAATCCACACATATCTGTCTGATTACTCACAGAATTTATCTTGTTTCATTCCTCACCAGTGTGAAATGTTCAGCATATAGACATTAAGTCAGCTTCTCGCAACATAACACTTGTACACAACAACAAGAAAGTGTGTTTGCGTTTGTCTGTGTGTGTGTGCATGTGTTGGCGGGCTGACTTTTAATTATGTCACTGAAAGGCTTTTATTGCCTTGTAAGATTTAAAATCACGTTGCGGGTATGCCCCTGACATTACTGATGGAAATTTTTTTTGTCAATAAAACTTTATATTAGGTGTTTTAATAATAAAACCAACAATAATTATAATAATAATTATACTCGGACACACAAAAATATATCTGTACATATGCCCTTCAGCAGCAGACACCAGATACTTGACAAGGTTTTATCTGACTATAAAAGGCTTACTTGAATTCTAACAGAAGAAAGCAAGAAAGTTCTATCACCAGAACAGTTTGTCTAATGTATATGTATGTGTATATCCAAAACAGTGTAAGAAACTTCTCTGTGAGGAAGATTTTCAGTCCATATATCTCTAATTAATCACTGTATATTAATCAGATCAGACAAAAGTAGTAGAAGTAGCGCACTTAAACTCATCAAGTCAAAAAGAAATACATAAATAAAAAATATATAATTGTACAGAATTAATATGTATTCGAACTATTACTCTGTTTTTGTTTTACTTGGATCTGTGTACCTAATAAAGGATTTTCGACTGGAAACAGACTGCCTGCCTTGCTTGGATTACCTTGGAATACTTAGTAATTCTGTACAATTATGTATTTTTATTTATTTTTTTTTTTATTTAAGACAAGTTTAAGTTGGCTACTTCCACTACTTTTGTCTGATCTGATTAATATACAGTGATTAACTAGAGATATATGGACTGAAAATCTTCCACACAGAGAAGTTTCTTACACTGTTTTGTTTTTGGACCCACTACACTTGTTTAGTGGGTTGTTTTGAGACTTTGGGGTTACCACGGAGATTACTTATTTTTTGTATGTGTATATCCCATACAAAATGCAGATAAAGGGTAGGATTTTAAATGTCTTATTTATAAAGCAGCATTACATTGGAGTAATTATGTTTTAGAATCACATCCCAATTGTCTTCCCAGCTTATGCACTTCATGTAACATTTTATCTATGACAGAAGAAATGAAGGCCATGAATCTGAGATAAAGGTAAGTATTCATTTAATGACCAGCAGTGGTTTGTACAGAGCATTTTATCTTTTCATGGGTAAGTTAAGACCATCTGAGAGGATTCCAGAGGTGAGCAGTGTTATAATCCATGGTATGTCCTTAGCCAAGATCCAGAACACAAGTTTCTACATTCTGATCATTGGCAGCAGTTAACCTACAGGACCAAATTAATGTGTGCAGCTTACTGAGAGCATTAACCCTTTTGGGATCAGTTTAATTAACAACCATTATGGTACCACCTTTAACTGGGCAGTGACTCTCATTCATTGATCTTAGAAGGCACAGTTTATTCCAGAAAAGTGCTTTCTTTTTTTTTTAAATATATGTAGCCTAACCCTCCACCCCACCCCCCAATAAGCAGTAACATAAACGACTCTGTACAGGACACCCTGCTTTCTAATACAACACCATTTCAAAACTCTCATTAATCCCTTGGGGAAAGTAAGGAAAGATTTGTTTTTCCCTGTTTTTTTGAGTGTAACCTTGGTCTTGTAACCCATTCAGCTGCAGGGGATCTTGGCAGGCTACTCAACCCACTGCTAAACACAGTTATTTCCAAAAATCTTGCAAAGTAGTCCATATCTGCTACATAGACTTCAAAAGAATCTGTTGTTTTGGAACATTAGGCCTAAAAGTGTTGCATTACTTGCACTGCCTTGATGATCCACCTTGGCTAGTTTATTGAAATCCCCCTTTCAAGTAACTGGAGTTTAAGATGAGATTGTCTCCACTGTGTCTCAAGAATATTCTCAGCAAGTCTCCCAGCTTAATTATCTTCAACCTCCTCATTCTCATAACCAGAGACCCCTCCCTTCTTCTTCATCTGTTTTCTAGCATTTACCAACCTTCTGTTCCATGGTCACAGAGTTTTAATTTGAAGCTCTAAGTATTAGATGATTTCACCAGGAATACAATGATGCTAGATCACCCCAATAATTAGCAGGCAGTGCACTAACTGCCTAAGTCTGGAACACTTAACTGCCCATATGAATTCACAGGTTGTCCCTTGCAAATGGTCTTGATAGACAAGACAAATATTCCAAGGGCCATAGTCTTGAAAATCAGTAGAAAAACCATCATTTTAATGGTAAATGCTTTAGGCAAGAATAGGAGAAAAATCCCCAAAAGCAACTGCTTTGTCTGTTTTTGAGGCATGAAAGCTTGTTTAGTAACCTAGTTTTATTGAAGACCCATGAGAAAAGCCAAAAGTAAACTAAATTCTGATAACTGAGGGGGAGCAGGTGGTAGTAGCAAAGACCCTATAACAAGCAAACATTTTGAATTTCTCATGTTTAAAGGCAGACATGAAGTATCTTTAAAATTCTTTGCCAGATCTAAAGGAGAAAAGAAGGACATGCTTACTTTGCCTGTTAGTACATTGAAGTGACCTGCATAGCAACATCTTGAAAAACATTTTACATATTTATTTATTTTGCTTTGTTAAATGGGTAGATAGATGGGCTAGTCAGAAGACCCTCCCCCACATTCAGCAAGCCCTGCACAGCATGCATGATTAGTGTAAGAGGTAATGTTGACAATATGGCATTCGAGCGATCCACGTACGTGCCCGTTTGACGTGCACAAGCGCTCTTGCACTAGTCCTGCATGTTCCCAGCCCCTGTATGCAAATTACCCCATTTGCAGGTGAAAGCCATGCAAATGAGGTAAATCTGCTATCCAGAAAGTTGGAATCAGGCCGTGCAGGACTAGCGTAATCTGCAGAAATGTACTCAGTTAGTAACGGAGTACGGTTCTGCAAACTCCAAAACGGAGACATGACAGCTCCAAATAAAGGCTGCATATCATTGAGGAAGCATGCCAATGGCCAAGTATAAGACCATTGGCATTGCAAACAATACAAAAAGTAAAAAATACAACTTTTATTTTATTTCTGCCGATCACGGCTGTTTAAGCATAGGGCAGTGGTGTGCAAACGGGATCGGTGGGAAAATAAGAAAATAAACCTAAAACAAGCATTCTAACTAAAATCAGTATTCTGCCATGCAAGTCAATGGCAGGCAAAAGGCAACCTGGCCAGCGAATAGTGGTTGCTAAGGGGGGAGACTCGGTATGACACATGTAACTATACATTACCATGCAATCCTATGCAAATGAGGGGAAGGATAGTGAAGCTCAGTTTTCCCTAGCATGTGAGGCAGGTCTCAACAGTGTAAGAGTAGAAATAGCTGAGTGCAAGACTAGGAGGTAGGTGACATCATGGGTGGGTGTGTCAGGCATACTGTAAGCAGATTGGAGGCCTGTGGCTCGGGTGTGCTCCTAGCATAGCACAGCTAAGCTTGGGGGGAGGTGTCAAAACCTGCCAAGCACTCTCTACAAAGTGTAAGTGGGTGTGCGTGCTGCACACCAGGCTCTACAGGAAGAAAAATGAAGTTAAACCAGGAAATAGCACAAATGTCCACATCTGAGCACTCCATTTGTGCGGTGTGCACACGTGCTCAAAGAGGGAGGCAATGGGAAGGGAAAACAGCAGTAGGAAGGTAATCAAGGAGAACTAACCTAGTTGGCAGGTGAAATGTATCAGAATCAGCCAATTACACAGGCAGCAATCCAGCCCAGAACACAACTATAAACTAAGCAAACACCTTCCCCACTGGTGTTTCCCATACTCTACACCACCGGTGTATAGAAGCAAGGAAATTTTAACAAACAAATCTACAAAATGAGAAGGGATGCAGCAGGCAACATAGAACAACATGTGCAAGAGGCTGAAGGTGGTGAGGATGTGAATGCTGCTGAACAACCCACAGTGAGGAGACTGAGAAGAGTGTACAGACCCAGGGTAACCTACCAGGGGCTACATGAGCTGGAGATAGTGGAACACTATAGGGTGGACAGAGACCTCCTACAGCAAATAGTTGAGCTGTGCTGGCCACACCTGACACACCAAACTGACCAAGGGGAACCCATCCCAGTGGGTACCGAGGTATGTGTAGGCCTAGTTATACTAGCCACAGATACCTCCCAAAGCACAACTGGGAATATCACGGGGATCTCACAGGCATCAGCATCCAGAGTATTCCACCAGTTCTTGGATGCCATGTCAGCACATGCCAGTGAGTACGTATATTTCCTCAACACCCATGAGGTGTTGACGCAATATGCATCTCTTCCACCAAATAGCAGAATACCCTGGGGTAGTGGGTGCTATAGACTGCACCCACATAGGCATCAAAGCACCACCTGGTGAGCAGGGTAGGGCCTACATCAACCACAGGGGCATCCCCTCCATCAACTGCCAGGTCGTATGTGATGGCCAGGGCATTATAATGAATGTGTGTGCTGGCCGTCTTGGAAGCTATGACAATTCCCACATATGGCATCTGATGCAGCTGTACCAGAGATTTGCCAGTGGGGACATCCCCTATGGTCACTAGTGGGGGATGCTGGGTAAACACTGGAGCCGTGGCTGATAACACCCATCAGAAATGCACACACACCTGAAAATGAATGCCATAATGAGGCACATGCATAGGCCAGATGTATAATAGAGCATGTGATTGGGATGCTCAGGTCACGGTTCCAGAGTCTGGACACATCCGGTGAAGCCTTGCAGTATTCACCAGCTACATGTACCAAAATTGTTATGGTATGTGCTATGCTACACAATATGATCCTGCGGAAACAGCTGTAGCAGTAACAGCATGGGGCAGGGCCACACAGCCCCCCACCAATGCCAAGGCCTGCACAGGCACAGGGTGACCTGGAGGAGGAAGAACCTGAGCCTGCCCCAGTAGGCAGAAGGAGGCGTGCCCAGTATGCCCTAGCCTTGGCAAAGAGGCAATGCATAGCACATGCACTGACACAGTAGGGTCCCAGGGAATGACACCTCTCTCTGTCTTGCACGTACAGTAAAAGGGATGCCACACATGACACAACCTGTGCTCAACCATGTATAGGGAGTCTACTATGTGCATCTGACATAGGCAGCCCTCCAGCACCATCCGCAAGTCTGGCACACCCACAAGGTAAGTCAATCAACCTACCAATTGGCAAATGGAGTAGAATGAGTTGTTACCTGTACCTATGGTATGGATGTGAGCATGCAAGGGAATTGGGTGGCTGAATGTTATGGCAGCAGGCAGTAGACACCCATAGTGGCACCCTGACATGTGTAATACATACTGGAGTCACCATAGTAGCCAGTACTACACAAGGTGACAAAACTCACTGCAGGTAATGTGCTGAGCGACATGTGTGTCCATATCACCCACACATGCCAGTCAGGATGGTTCACATACCCAACAACTGTCACAACCAGCAGGACAGGTGCAGACAAACCCAAACAGGGCCTGTGCCATGGCCCCAGAATGATGGCTATGGTTAAACCCACCCCCAGGCCTACACAGAAAGAACACAGTAGGACGGGCAGTGGGATGTTAGTTTTGAAGGGCAGGAAGTCAGACAATAATATGTAGGGCAACCAAAACCCTCGATCTGTAGTACACTAGTTTGCCTCTAGTCAGCATGATAGTTAGCAATACAGAATGAAATGGAGTACATGACATACCAGTACAGTCATAGCAAATGTGTACAAGTGTGACTTGTGCCCCCCATCCTACATAGCAATGTAATAACAGTCAGGTGTGCCCCCGCACTCCTGTGTATAAATGTAGAAACAGTCAGGTGCACCCCCCTGCTATGCAGAAATGTAGTAATAGTCAAACCCAACTGATCGATGGATACCCTGCAGAACACAGCATGCTACCTGTTGGTGTACAAGACAAAGGTCAGCACTACCTGGATACGATCCACACATCCACTACAGATGGCCATACTGGGCATGCTCATACACTTACAAAAATGAAGACAATGTCAGTGAACAAAATACTGAAATGTCATACTGGGCATGCTCATACACTTAAACACATGAAGGCCATGACTGCAAACACCAGTGGACCAGACATATGTGGCAGTTACAGATGTTACTGCAGACACTTGTCAGTATGCACCACTCATGCCTTGCACACACAGTGGACAGGAATGCAGACATATATGTCAGGGCGACACAGTATAATAAGACAAAGGTAGATGTACATAGATGGGTGGAAGAGGGTGACTATAACAAGGAGCCATCCAGGCCTGTCCCACCCAGCACACAGCCAAAGGGCCCCAAACACATGAGGTGCACATGTCACTCACTGCAGATACTAGCCACCAGTATCTGTCATCATTACAGACTATGTGGTGCATGTGCCAGCTGTGCAACATGACTGTACAAGGAAGTAGCCATCTAGCAGCGCTATACATGTATCTGTGACATATGACCCTGTGTGCACCCGCATGTGGCATGTCAACCCGTACATGAATGGGCTATGGCCCATGCACACACCGCCCTCTCCATAGCCCTACTATGACAAGCCTGCTGAGGTAATTCAATGTGAAATACACCTTTGGGAGAGGTTTAGCACAGTAATCTGTGGCTCGTCCCATAACTGCATATTGCTGTAGTGTGATAAAGTAGCTAGGTAGGTGTTCTAACCCCAGACTTGGTAATTGTGTGAGTGAGTGTGTGTGTGTTTGTGTGCGTCTGTCTGTCTCTGACTGTGTAGAGTGCAATGCTTTTCAGGGTACTCACACTCCTTACGATTAAAATACTCAACTTAGGCAAGGCTGCTGATGTCACCCACCTAGAAATACACCACTGGGAAGGTTGTAGCCCAGTACTCTCTGTAGTGCATCCTATAACTGCGTACTGCTGTAGTGTGATAAAGTAGCTAGGTAGGTGTTCTAACCTCAGACTTGGCAACTGTGTGTGTGTGTGTGTGTGTGTGTGTGTGTGTGTGTGTGTGTGTGTGTGTGTGTGTGTGTGTGTGTGTGTGGGTGTGTGTGTGTGTGTGTGTGTGTGTGTGTATGCGTGTGTTTGTGTGCATGTCTGTCTGTCTCTGACTGTGTAGAGTGCAATGCTTTTTAGGGTACTCACACTCCTTATGATTAAAATACTCAACTTAGGCAAGGCTGCTGATGTCACCCACCTAGAAATATACCACTGGGAAGGTTGTAGCCCAGTACTCTCCATAGCATGTCCTGTAACTGCGTACTGCTGTAGTGTGATAAAGTAGCTAGATAGGTGTTCTAACCCCAGACTTGGCAACTGTGTGTGTGTGTGTGTGTGTGTGTGTGTGTGTGTGTGTGTGTGTGTGTGTGTGTGTGTGTGTGTTTGTGTGCGTGTCTGCCTGTCTCTGACTGTGTAAAATGCAATGCTTTTTAGGGTACTCACACTCCTTACAATTAAAATACTCAACTTATGCAAGACTGCTGATGCCACCCACCTAGAAATGCACCACTGGGAAGGTTGTAGCCCAGTACTCTCCATAGCATGTCCTGTAACTGCGTACTGCTGGATTGTGCTTTAGAACTGTGGTAGGGTTCCATCCCCACCCATGGCAGTAATGGATGTTTTGTCTGTGTTTCAATGTCTGTATATGGAGCAATGCATTATAGGCTAGTCACACTCAGTACATTTCACATGGCCTACTTTGTCAATTCTGCTGATGTCATTCATTGTAAAATACACCTTTGGGGAAGGAGTACTTCAGTAATGTGCGTGGTGTTAACTATAACAGCGTAGTGCTGTAGTGCAATAAACTAGTTAGGTAGGGGTTCTACTCCCAAACATGACAGGTGTGTGTGTGTGTGTGTGTGTGTGTGTGTGTGTGTGTGTGTGTGTGTGTGTGTGTGCATGTGACACCTGTGGCCAATGTGGAGTGGGTTTTGCTTATTTCTTATATGGTGGCCCCACTAAATATCACAATGTCCACCGTACAGGGATACCATGTATGAAATAGCTGAGAGGCTTGGGGTGCAAAGCCATACCCATACATGTGACATCAAGGCCAGGCAATCACAGTTAGCAACCCCAGTATTACCCAGAGCACACTCCCAACCCACGTCTCATACACACACACACACACACACACACACACACACACACACACAAATGCCTAGGCAACAGCCAATATATGGGTAGTATACTGCATATTGGCCACTGCAAGTAACTATGAAGTGATAGCAGTGGGCTACAGAGGGCATGTCACCCTGTCCATCTGTCTAATATGCACGTACGTGCAGACAGTGCACCTCCCCCATGTTCACCAATGGACACCTGCACCACCTGTGATGCCATCACATGTGACCCACAATGGACATACCATGCCTGACAACATGCCCTGTATGGACAGATGCCACTGACACCAGGGAATGATGTTAGCATGCTATCAATGTAGGTGCAGAGTACACCTGCTGCCCATTACCGGTCCCTGCCACAGGTGGGCAAGACTGGTACATATGATGCTAATCTGTGTTCATGACATGGGCCAGACACCCCAAGTACAGTTCCACATGTCACTGTACATGCATGTGGGAGGTGTGCACATCCCAGACACCATCCATGTCATGGACTAAGGTACACATACATGGCAAACGATGCACAGCATTGGCCACACACAATAGTCACCCAGGTGACTGGATGGGGGATACAATACCCACCTGTGTGGGCAACTGTGGACACTACCACCCTGAGACACAATGTGGACCATTGTCATGTGGCCTGATGTCAAGGCATACCCATCGCCTGCTGCCACAGTCAACAACCACACACCCGTGCAGACATGCACCCATGCATGTCAGTACTGGCACCCTGTGTGTTTGTCTGTGTAAGTTGTATGGTGCTTATGTTCACATCCACACTCACTACAACCCCATGGGCATACTGAAGCATATGCTATCTGATGTCAGACACCTCCTCATACCCTTTGCCCCTACAACCTCCGTATGATCCGTGTGATGCATGTGATACCTGCACAGTGATGTGTTGTGGCAATGCCGCTACAGATGAGTTTTAATCATGGCTCTGCCAAGTGTGTCGATGTGTGTGTGTCCCTGTGGAAGTGTGGCTGTGTTGTCGCTGGCACCTGTTCATGCGGACAAGCATGTGTATGTCACCTACCTTATAGCTACCGTATCCCTGTTGCAGATGTCACTCACCATCACATATATGTTCTGAGGGGGTCCACAACAGGTAATCCATGTGGCGCACCCAATAACTACATCAAACTGTGATAGCACTATATAGTTGTCAAGGGTTTGATACCCTGTGCTGGTAGGTGTGTGCCACACACAACCTGCAGTTTTACTCTCCCACCCTCCCTGACATGTCTTTGCCTCTGTCTGCCTCTTCCACTCCCTCTCTGGTGGATGTGGAGACCTATACCTGCTTTGCTTAGGCAGCAGCATGTGTATTTTAAGTGATGTTCAGGATCAGCTGATGGCCTCTGCATGAATTGCAGCGCTCCCCTAGCTGATTGCATGTGGAACAGCTGTGGTAACATTCCCATAGCCAACTGCATGGTAACACACTCCAATATCTAGGAACATCATGTTGGTGATGGCCCTTGTCAGTCACAGTGAGCAGGAACTAGATCTGTTGGTTGGCAAACAGCAGCTGCGATGGATTGGGAATTTACCTCTAACAACATACACTGTGGAAACAGGGCAACACACAGGAGGGGGATGTGCCTAACCTGACTACAGACTCTAAGTGCTACTATACTGCATGTGGAGTACTGTTGGTTTAACAGTGTGTGTGTGTGTGTGTGTGTGTGTGTGTGTGTGTGTGTGTGTGTGTGTGTGTGTGTGTGTGTGTGATGTTATGTGTTCCATCATCCCTGCTACTGCCATCCATGTTTATGTGTTTATGGGAATCTACAGGGTCAATGGCAGACAGGGCAGTATGTTGTGCCTGTGGTTTCATGTGTTACCAACAGAGCATCTATCTGTGGACTGCAGACGGTTATTTGGAAACTGTGATACCCATCAAAGAAAACTTATCCCCACGTTCCAAAATTAAGTACTGCATCCAGTACAACTGCTAAGCAGCAGCTAGGCCTGGGCAATAGCAGTAAAATCATACAAAACTCTTGGTGTAACATCAACCAAAATACTGGGTCCAAAATAAATAGGACAATATCAGTCAAAACCATATGTTTGTTACTACCCAAGAAATTGTAAGAAGAATCATCCAACAGTAGTCACTATTAACACAATACATTGGATAGGAATAAATTGTATATGGACCAAAGGCAGTCTCGAAGAACAGAACCACAGTATGAACACCTTACAACTCAATACTAAAACCAGGGCAAGAAAGAAGCAGCAATATGATAAGGAAAAGGACATCACCCCTAAAAGAGAAAATAATAGCTCATCATTGTAAAAAGTCTAATGTTGAATAACATAGCCAAAGGCATTGATGTAATAAATTCACCCTAACTTATTCTAAATAATAAACACACATGAAACATCCTAGTGCAAATTTTAATTTGACTGTTATTGATAAGATTCAGGGCAACAGAGGAAAGATTTCTGGTTGGCATGACATTTTTAACAAATTAGAGAAAAGATGGATCATTAATTTGGGTGGCCTTTTCCCCCTGGTTTAAATGAATATTTGTAGTATACTAAGTGTTTGTAATGATGATTGACAGGTGCTCTCTATATAAGGCAAGCAGCCTTTTTGGTTCTTCTTTTGCTTTTTGTATTTTCACTGATGAAGGCTTAATTTACAAGCCGAAACCGGTTTGGATTTTTGTACTGTAGGCTTTTTGCCTTTTCTATGTGCCTTTTGGCATTATTTAGAATTAAAGTATATCTTTTTTAAGGGGCACCATTGTCTGCTGGTCTATGTTGTTTTTTGGAATGCTTTTTGAGAGCTGGCAGTTGCCTTACGTGCAGGGACTGTGCTTTGGCATATGTGCTGTACACCATAATTAATGTCGTCATATCTGCTAACAAGGCAGTGAGATATCAGACTGCTTCACGTTATGTACAGTAATGGGTGTATGTGATGACATAACCTGGACATTCAGTGGATGTTTGTACAGTCCTTCCTGTGTGTGGGCATCAGTGTTCCAGACAGCAGGTAGCAATACCTCTTACAGGAGAACTGGCACACAGGACAGCTACACATTTGTAGGTTAGCCTCGAATTTGCTTACTTTGTGTAAGCAGTGCTTACCATCGTGCAGACACAAACCTCCAGTTATATCTGCCTACAGATAGTTTAGGTCAGATTTGTTGAGCCTGTACACTTAAACTCGCTTACCAGTGCTGACATATGCTTACTGCAGCTTATTGCTGCTTAACCTAACTACTGCTTTATGCATTATGATACTGACACCTCACATGTGCATTTCCTGCAGTACTCCAGGTTATATATATATATATATATATATATATATATATATATATATATATATATATATATATATATCTGTTATTTTGTGGCCGCAGTACTCCAGTTCATATATATATATATATATATGTTATTCATGGGTTATGCAACATACGTATTACCCATAACATGGTTTGGCATGGGAA
Organism: Protopterus annectens; assembly: GCF_019279795.1. Taxonomy (NCBI): domain Eukaryota; kingdom Metazoa; phylum Chordata; order Ceratodontiformes; family Protopteridae; genus Protopterus; species Protopterus annectens. The sequence continues at coordinate 398,136,538 of NC_056730.1, read as the reverse complement.
ATGGTATGCCTCAGTACCTTCCTGTGTCCACCCCCTCCTTTCTCGCTGACATCCACAGGCCGGTCCCATTAGTACAGTTTCATCCAACCCCGGCACGCCTCGGTCCATAATGTGATACCCATCATTCCCTTCCCCTCCCCCCGTTCCTCCTCCACATCAATCATTCTTCCTACAGGTTACAGCCGAATCTAACGACACTACTACACATTGCCCACTCTCCACCTCTCGGGACCCTTCACATGAGTTGTCCCAACCCATGGATCTTCAGGCTTCCCACACGTAGTCCACGAATATATGTTGCCATCTTTGCTTACCTGTGAGGTATGGTATGTTACCCCGAGGACTCTTTTTAGCAGAATTTTTGGAGTCGTCCCACCAGGGACGAACATGGGCTTGGTTAAGATTAGACTTAGCAGGTTGACAGTATCCTGCCAGTAGTCGGGGAGGCAGTGCTGTGCTACGCTTAGCGGTGCATATTATTTGTATGCATGATATTTGCCTTTTAGCACTGATTTCCCCTTCATCACTTGTTATATATGTGTCTTGTATCCTTGAGAGATGTGTACATACACTGTATGGGGTCCTGGGAACTTCTACACTTAATTACAATAACACCTCACATCTGGACTTAATGCAGTACTCCAGTTCACATATGTATGTTCTGTAGTCAGTTATGGCACATATGACTGTATACTGATGCCTTTCACAGGTTCAATTTGGTTATACTATAGTGAGGACATATTTACTATTACCTCATTCTTCTGTACTTCTGTTATGGCTTGGTGGATAGCTGCTGGGACTATGGTGTATAGGGTCTTGGGTTCGTTACCTGCATGGCTGTTTATTTTGTTGCTGGGCTGGCAAAGGCCCATTGAATACAGAGTGATTACGGCACTTTAAAGCAGTTGTAAGGCCTTAAGCCCACTTACTAGTGCACACATATGCTTACTATTGCTTACTTGTGCTTACATCTGCTTACTAGTGCCTTATTCCGTCTGACACTTATACGTCACATGTGCATTTCTTGCGGTACTCCAGTTTATTTATATATATATATATATATATATATATATATATATATATATATATATAAGCTATTTAGTGTCGTTTGCAACAAAACTATTGGTTATAATGTGCTTAGCCATGTAAAATTGACTGTGCTACAGTGGGACTGGAACCGGGAATGCCTGCTCATCAGTCGGATGCTCTACCGACTACACTATTGCTGTTCTGCTTCAGTTGCATATTTCTACCATAATGTCATACCCATGTTTCCTCCCCCGGAGCCCAGGCTCCACGTACACAGCATCCATCCATTCCCCAGTTGCTAGCCCAGCCATACCACTCCTCCACACATTTCCCTCTCTGCATGTCTTGGTACTCCTCCAGTATACTGTCTCGACCCAAGGTTCTGCAGGCTCTTCATCCATTTAGTCCACGTACATACGAGCTTTCACCTGATCCTCCTCTGATACTGGTGGAGACATTGATGTGGCTCACAATTTTTGGTTCGTCCCGCCAGGGATGGACCCTGTAGTTGTGTCAAGTGTAGACCTAGCTGGTCTACACTGTTTCTCCCACTGGTAGCATCCTGCCAGGGGTTTGAGAAGTAGTGGTTTGCTCACACACCTGGCCAGCCTCATCTCCCGGTTATCCGGAACTGACGCCTCAGGTGTGACATTCTGTAGCATGAAGCATGCCCACACACCCCCATGGCATGCACCGTTTTTCATTATCCTCTTCAGTATTATGCAAGACTACTGTTCTCACAGTATGATTGGACAGGCACTGTTCTTTGATAAACATAGACTGCTCAAAATACTGTTATTGAGCAATGTACACATGTTTACTGGTATTAATCAAGGATACAAACATGTATAGTAGCCTGTTGAATGACTGTGCTGGATGAAATGTTTGTGATAACAGCAGCTGAATGTGTATCTGCCATGGTTTAGTGGTAACTCACGTAGACTATAGTGTGCAGGATCTGGGGGTTGCAACCCGGGAGTGCAGATTATTTTGTGAATGGGCACTATGAGAGCTGTTGGCTACAGAGTGACTAAGGCACTGTAGAGCAATTGTAGGCGGGTATGCGTTGGTGTGCATGAGGCTCAGCATTGCTGACCTCCGGTTGCGGCGTCTTACACTGAGTTAGCTTCTACATTGCCTAACCAGTGTGGCCATTGCTTACCGCCACCCAAACAGGCTTACACCCACTTGCTCCCACATACCCCCGTGCTACTTCATGTATTTAGTGTACATTTGTTGACCAGGACAATCCGACTGGATGCTTGTCCATTGTCAGCAGTGGCCCGAGGAGTAGAGCTCCACAGTAAACCCCAGCTACCTATTTCAAGTAATACTGAGGTGTTCACATTCATAGAGAATAACAGACCTAACATAGCTACATACCACATTCTTCATGCTTAGTTTACATTATTAACATGTCGGTATTTTACATGCTTAGGTCAGGTTTACATGTCAGGTAAGACTGTTGACAAAGGTCAGTTTAAGATGAAGTTGGATTCCAGTTTAAAAGTTCTGGATAGGTTACACTCAGGTATTCGGGTTAGGTTTAGTTATTCCATACCTGTGTGGTAGAGTAGAAGAGAATAGTGAAGGAGTAGGTAGGTAGGTAGGTAGGTAGAGGGGGAGACATTGTAATTGTATAGTAGCCTGTTGGAATAATTGGAAGGGGAGCAATAGGGATGGTTTGTCGGATGTTGGGATTTGTATGTGAGGCAGGACAAGAGGTGTCAGTTTAACTAGTTGATGTAGGGGTAGAGAGTGTAAGTTGGGGGGGATTTCACCAGGTGGTGAGCATGTGCTGACCCAAGTGTGCTTGTGGTGTTCCTTCATGTGTTATTTACATGTGTCCTGTGGGACAGCTGAGGTAATACATGTGGGAAGGGGGTTCCAGATTCTGCCAATATAGTTGGGGAAGAAGGTGTCACCTACTTGTAACGTTAAACATTAACATAAATGGAACAAGGGTTGATAAGTAAGTGGTGTTCATGGGGCACAAAGAGGGAGAGATAGTAGGGGAATTATCCAGGGATGTGCAAGAAGGCTGAAGGGAAGGTCCACAGCTGGCCATTTCTTCTACTGCAACAGCTGTGCATATGCATTGCATTTGGAGGTTGAGATGGACACTCACACCCCTGGGTGGGGGTGAGGACTACAATAATAACTTGCGATGCCAATTAGATCGGCTTACATGCCTACAGTGGGGTGTTGCCACCATGTGTTCTTTGGTGTTATGTAGTGGGTTTTGCAACAACACATATGGTTATACCATACTTTGCCATGTAAAATAGACTGTTCTTCAGTGGGACTCGTACCGGGAATGGCTGCTCGTTAGGAAGCAGCTCTGCCCAATTCACACTATTGCTTACATCTCCGGGGCAGTCCAAACAGAACTGCTCCAGCCAACACCTGCACGCCTCGGCCCATAATTGCATACCCATAGTTCCCCCACCTGCCCCTCCTCTACAGCACTCATCCTTACTCTGGGTGCAGGTCAGGTCTAACCACACCACTACACACTGCCCACTCTCCATTTCTTGGGACCCATATCGTACGGTTGTTCCCAACCTTGTAGTCCGAGTACATACATGCCCTGCCTTGATAAATCATTGCAGGGATGGGACTCCGATCATCAACAATTTTTGGGATGTCCCGCAAAGGACGCTCCTGTCTCTGTTGCAAGATTAGACTTGGCAGGTCCACAGTGCTCCCCCCACTGGTTGTCTCCTGCCTGTGGTTTGGAGAGCAGTGGATTGTTTACATTGTTTGTGTGATTGTTTGTATGTTTCCCCTGTCTGTCTGTCTGAGGGGTAATGCTACGTGTTACATGTATGCTGATTGGGCCCCTCACTGCCATTGGCACGGCCTGTGATCATATGTCATTCCTATGTGCTGTATCTTATCATAGCTATATATCTGTGTGTATATATATATATATATATATATATATATATATATATATATACACACACACACACACACACACACACACATATCTACACATAATATATATATATATATATATATATATATATATATATATATATATATATACAAAACACCCAGCCACTGGGGATGCACAAGCTGTTAGCATTTCTTTGTGCCGATCCTAAGGCCGGATAAATGGGGAGGGTTGTGTCAGGAAGGGCATCCGGCATAAAACTTCGCCAAATTATTCATGCGGACAGCAATAAATATTTACATACCGGATCGGTCAAGGCCCGGGTTAAAAACGACTGCCACCAGTATTGTTAGTCAACAGGGTGCTGGCAGAAATTGGGCTACTGTTGGCCGAAGGAGGAGAAGAGGCGGAAGGCATGGCCGAAGGCAGGAAGAGAGGAGAAATGCTAGGACTGTGGTAGTGAGGGTCGGAACTTTGAATGTTGGCAGTATGACTGGTATAGGGAGAGAGCTAGCCGATATGATGGACAGAAGGAAGTTTGGTATATTGTGTGTGCAAGAGACCAGATGGAAGGGGAGTAAGGCAAGGTGTATCGGAGGTGGGTTCAAATTGTTTTATCATGGTGTGGATGGGAGGAGAAATGGCGTAGGAGTTATCCTGAAGGAACAGTATGCTAAGAGTGTTTTGGAAGTGAAAAGAGTGTCAGATAGAGTGATGTTTTTGAAGCTGGAAATTAATGGTGTAATGATGAATGTTGTTAGTGCATAGGCTCCACAAGTTGGGTGTGTGATGGATGAGAAAAAAAAATGTAGAGTGATTTAGATGAAGTGATGATGACTGTACCCAAGGGTGAGAGAGTGGTGATTGGAGCAGATTTCAATGGGCATGTTGGTGAAGGGAACAGAGGGGATGAGTAAATAATGGGTAGGTATGGTGTTAAACAAAGGAATGCAGAAGGTCAGATGGTAGTGGATCTTTGCGAAAAGGATGGACATGGCTGTGGTGAATACGTATTTTAACAAGAGGGAGGAGCATGGGGTGACATACAAGAGTGGAGGAAGATGCACACAGGTGGATTATATCTTATGTAGAAGGGACAGTTTGAAGGGGATTGGAGACTGTAAAGTGGTGACCAGGGAAAGTGTTGTTAGGCAGCATAGGATGGTGGTTTGTAGGATGACTTTGGTGATCAAGAAGAGGAGGAGGAGTGTGAGGGCAGCACCAAGGATCAAATGGTGGAAACTGAAAAAGGGTAATTGTGAGGTGGAGTTCAGGGATGAGTTAAGACAGGCACTGGGTGGCAGTGAAGAGTTACCAAATAGCTGGATAACTACAGCAGAGCTAGTAAGGGAGACTGCTAGAAAGGTGCTTGGTATGTCATCTGGACAGATGAAGGACAACAAGGAGACATGGTGGTGGAATGAGGAAGTACAGGAGAGTATACAGAGAAATAGGTTAGCAAAGAAGTGGGATTGTCAGGGAGAAAAGGACCTGTACCGATTGGCTAGACAGAGGGACCGAGCTAGAAAAGATGTGCAGCAGGTAAAGGTGATAAAGGCAAATGAGGGAAACATACTCACAAGTGAGGAGAGTGTGTTGAGCAGATGGAAAGAGTACTTTGAGGGGTTGATGAATGAAGAGAATGAGAGGGAGAGAAGGTTGGATGATGTGGGGATAGTGAATCAGGAATTGCAATGGATTAGCAAGGAGGAAGTAAGGATAGCTATGAAGAGGATGAAGAATGCAAAGGCTGTTGGTCCAGATGACATACCCATGGATGGAAGCATGGAGGTGTTTAGGTGAAATGGCAGTGGAGTTTTTAACCAGATTGTTTAATTAAATCTTGGAAAGTGAGAGGATGCCTGAGGAATGGAGAAAAAGTGTTTTGGTACCAATTTTTAAGAATAAGGGTGATGTGCAGAGCTGTAGTAACTACAGAGGGATTAAATTGATCAGTCACAGCATAAAGTTATGGAAAAGAGTAGTGGAAGCTAGGTTAAGAAGGAAGGTGATGATTAGTGATCAGCAGTATGGTTTCATGCAAGGAAAGAGCATTACAGATGCGATGTTTGCTCTGAGAATGTTGATAGAGAAGTACAGAGAAGGTCAGAAGGAGTTGCATTGTGTCTTTGTAGACAGAGAAAGCATATGACAGGGTGCCTAGAGAGGAGTTGTGGTATTGTATGAGGAAGTTGGGAGTGTCAGAGAAGTATGTAAGAGTGGTACAGGATATGTACAAGGGTAGTGTAACAGTGGTGAGGTCTGTGGTGGGAGTGACAGATGCATTTAAGGTGGAGGTGGGATTACATCAAGGATCAGCTCTGAGCCCTTTCTTATTTGCAGTGGTGATCACAAGATCAGACAGTAGTCCTCATGGACTATGATGTTTGCAGATGACATTGTGATCTGTAGTGAGAGTAGGGAACAGGTGGAGGAGACCCTGGAGAGATGGAGATATGCTCTAGAGAGAAGAGGAATGAAGGTCAGCAGGACTAAGACAGAATATATGTGTGTGAATGAGAGGGAGGATAGAGGAATGGTGAGGATGCAAGGAGTACAGGTGGCAAAGGTGGATGAGTTTAAATACTTGGGATCAATAGTTCAGAGTAATGGTGAGTGTGGAAGAGAGGTGAAGAAGAGAGTACAGGCAGGATAGAGTGGGTGGAGAAGAGTATCAGGAGTGATTTTTGACAGACGAGTACCAGTAAGAGTGAAAGGAAAGGTCTACAAGAGGGTAGTGAGACCAGCTATGTTATATGGGTTGGAGACAGTGGCACTGACAAAAAGGCAGGAGTTAGAGCTGGATGTGGCAGAGTTAAAGATGTTAAGATTTGCAGTGGGTGTGATGAGGGTGGACAGGATCAGGAATAAGTATATTAGAGGGTCAGCCCAGGTTGGAAGGTTTGGAGACAAAGCCAGAGAGGCAAGATTACATTGGTTTGGCCATGTGCTGAGGGGGGATGCTGAGTATATTGGGAAAAAGATGCTAAGGATGAAACTACCAGGTAACAGGAAAAGAGGAAGCCCTAAGATAAGGTTCATGGATGTGGTGAGAGAGGACATGCAGGTGGTTGGTGTGACAGAGCAAGACGCAGAGGACAGGAAGAAATGGAAACAGATGATCCACTGCGGTGACCCCTAATGGGAACAGCTGAAAGAAGAAGATGATATATACGCATACATGTATATATATATATATATATATATATATATATATATATATATATATATATATATATATATATATATATATATATATATATATATATATATATCAAATGACATGTGGATGTATGAGTGTCTGCATATGTATATATCTATATGTGGGTATTTATATATATGTATGTCTATGTATGTATACATATGTACTACAGAGAGGGAGAGGTATATATCTATTTAGTTATGGGTATATATAACACCCATACACATACATACTTCTACATATTTAGTTACATGTCCTGTAATGTAGACTGGTATTGCTGGATACTATGTTTCGTGTGCATACCGGCCAACCTTGTGTGCCACATATGCTTTGTGATACCTACAAATAAAACCGTTAGTGTCAACAAGGTCACACGTGAAGTCTATTGTTAGTACCAGGAAACATTCGTCCCATGTGGGATGACCCAAAAATTGGGTATTCAGCTTTTGTCAAAAAACAGAGTTGCAAAGGTACCCATGGATATGTGCATGGACTACAGAGTGTGCCAGACCTAGGCTACTTGGGTTGGGTCAACATACAGGATGGGTCCCGAGGGGGGGAGTGGAGGGAGGGCAATGTGTGGTGGTGTGGTAGGTAAGGGCTGGTAACCAGGTGGAGGATGGTGGCTGTGTGTGTGTATCTGTGTGCAGCAGGGGGGGGGGAGCGGAACTGTGGGTAATGAATGTATGGTTTGAGGATGGCCTGGATTGGATGGGCCTGTACTGGTCAGCCCACGTAGTGGGTGGGGGAGCGGGGAATGTAATGTCAACATGTGAAACATAAGAGAGGACTGATTCAATCCCTATTTAAATGTAACACTTACAATACAATGAGCTTGGTAGTGTCTTGGAGGGCAGACGTGCTTGGCTGGGGGATTGGCAATTCGTACAGGATGTATATTGTTTGGGGTCTCTCAAGCTCATTAATGGTGCATGTGGACATATATGTTTCAGCTCATCTGCCATTGCTATCTACAGCTGTCTGGCCATATATGCTTATATGGGTATAGATATTTGCTTATGTATTTCTAACTATGTCCGTATATACCTACGGAGACATATATCTGCGTACATATGTGTAACTTGCTGTGTATATGTGGACATATAGGTGTTAACATATATATGTGTAGATATTGGCATTTGCATGTATATATGTTCATATATTTGTATATATATGTATATATTTCTGGATATTTATATCTATATGTATATATATGTGACTACATATATAGATATGTTGTATATTTGCACACACAAGTCCATCTAGATGTAGGTATACATTCTCTGTACTGTTGCATGACTGGGCTGGAGTTATGTTTCTGACAACATACGATTTATGCATATCTGGCATGGCTTAGTGGTAAATCATTTTGTGTATGGTGTGCATGGTCATGGGTTCCAGCCTTGCAGAAGCTGTTTGTTTTGTTGCTGGGCAGAACATTGGCCTTTGGATACGGAGTGATTAAGGCACTTTAATGTGGTTGTAACCAGGTTTGCACGGGTTTGCGCGGAGGTAAGCACTGCTAACTTTGGTCACAATTTCTTACACCCATTTAGCTTATGCTTAGTACTGCTTATCTGTGCTTACACGTGCTTAATGCTGCCTTATTCATTATGATACTGACTCTTCACATGTGCATTTCCTGCAGTACTCCAGTTCATAAATATGGCATTTAGTGGGTTTTGCAATACAACTACTGCTTATACCATGCTTTGCCATGTAAAATAGACTGTGCTGCAGTGGAACTAAAACTGCCTGCTCGTTAGGTGACCACTCTGCCCACTACACTATTGCTGAGATGCTTCATTTGCATATATCTTCCTTGTTATCCTCTTCACCCTTTTCAGCTGCTTTAACCATAGCTAAGCAATGGGCACACACTCGCACCTACGGTTAGCTGTACTCAGAGTTTTAGAGGACAATACCGGAATTTCTTCTTTTGATTCTTATGTCCTGTTGCTGTCATATACATGGGGGACTGTTGGTGGGGATATGTGGACACCTATGAGTAGTCTCGCTCATTTATTTCCACTTTCTGCTGTTCAGCATTGCAGGGACATGTTTATTCTGAGATCTCTACTCTCAGACAAGCCCCCTGCACGCGTACACACTCCATGTAAGCCTGGGAGCTTGGGCAGTGCACCTTCATTAATATGTATGGCACGCTGCTGTCCTGCTCCTAAATGGGCACTTCCATGCAGGACTAGACTAGTCCTTTATGGAAGATTAGTAAATCCGGAGGCCTATTTAGCCATAAACTAAGCACAGCAGCAATATATATGATGCATAATACAAGCAAATATTCAAAGAATATAAACATAGAAGAAAAAAAATTACAATATTTAACACTAAAGGCCGCACATGTTAATGGATGTACAATAACAACAAGGCAGTAAAAACGCAGTTTCAGAATATGAACACATTTTAACACTGAAATCATGTACAGCCTCTATTTAATCATTGTTTCAAATCAAGCTCTCTAATCAAGGGATGCATGGATGTGCATTTTTGTGTGTGTGTGTGTGTGTGTGTGTGTGTGTGTGTGTGTGTGTGTGTGTGTGTGTGTGTGTGTGTGTGTGTGTGTGTGTGTGTGTGTGTCTATGAGCATATAAATATATATATATATATATATATATATATATATATATATATATATATACACATACATATGCATTTATAAATATATATATCGTCTCCTTTCGGCTTTTTCCATCTGGGGTTGCTACTGTGGAACAACAGTCCGCAGAACGATTGGTAGTGGAGTTTTATGCTGTCAAGTTGCCAGTCCCATGCCCAACCTTCCACAGAAGGCACACACATGCACACACTCACACCTAGGGCCAATTTAGAGTGTCCAATCCACCTGCAGCATGTCTCTGGGATGTGGGAGGAAACCAGAGCACCTGGAGGAAACCCATGTGACCACAAGGAGGACATGCAGATTCTGCATAGAAGGTACCCCAGCAGAGAATTGAACCAGACAACCTCTTGCTGTGAAGTGGAAATGCTAACCGCTGCACCTCATGATGCAAAAATTGTGATAGGTTTTATATAAGGAAGACCCAACTTAAATTTACAAGCACATGTTAGACGTAAGGAACAATCAAATTAACAATTCATTTTATAAACATGTGGAAAAGCACCACGGTCACATATTTGTATTTTTTGGTATTGACACTATACCCATGAGTTTGGGGGTGGACCATGAGCTGATTTGATAGAATGTAAGGAGACTTTATGGCAACTGAGGTTAAATGCTTGTGTTCCACTGGGTCTTAATGAACAGATTTCGATAGCTAGCATGTTAAGACTTAATTTACATAAGGTATAAATAAGGTTTTACATTGTTCATTTACAAAGTCATGATTATTAATGTATTTAGGGTTTTAATTATAATTACGAGATGCACAGTGTTTATTTAATAAACATAATAAGGATTTTCTTTATAGTTACTCAGTTTTTTGAATTTGATTGTTATTTAATTATTAAATGCTTTTTATTGGTTTAGCAAGCCATGTGATCACAAGGAGGGATGTTAAAAATTGTTGTGTTTTGATGGCTTGATCTGATTCTGAAGAAGTCTGTGAATTGGCTTGATGAAAGAGTTTAATCTGCATTTATTTTTAATAAACTTTTTTTTTACTGCAGTGTCCTTTGGTAGTTCTTTAGTATCGGTTGTTGGAGGTTCCTGGTTTGTGTCCAATATTTCTTTGCTGGAGTTAGTTGGAAGCAAAAGAACGTGACCCATTATTAACCCTGTGGAATTAATTAGCAGTATCTGTCTGCTGACTCAGTTGGTGCAACAATTGTTAGAACAGATATCTGGCATAATGAGAAGGTTGCAATGTAGCACTGATTTCAATAACACTCCTTCCTGCTTATTACCTTTGGGCTAGCATGATCATTTACCATTTGGCAATAACAGTAGTGGAGACTCTACACTTACATCCCAAGGTAATGTTAATCTTAATTTGTGGCTAAATAAAACTATGGATTTTAATGTACACTCATATCATGGAGCCGGCACTTTTTAGCAACCGTTACACTAGTTAGAAACTTTTTATTGAAGTGTTGCAAGCTACAAGTCATATTTACTTGACTGCATTAAGGTTAAGAGGATCCCCAAGGGGTCCTTAGTTGAAAACGTCCAACTGGTCTTGTGCCTGATTCTCCTTTGCACCACGGATTACTTGAACTCTTTAAAGGCACTGAACTTGTGGAGGTGTTAAGGAAACATAACCAGTATTCCATCGATCAGTTTATTGAAGAAGCATCCAAACTGGACCAAGTGATTAAAAGTGACTTGTTTTCAATTAACCATGTGGAGTGCAATAGGATGTTTGACAAAACTGACACAATTGTTTTCAACATCAGGAACCTTAAAGTATCAAGAAGGAAGAGCATATCCTCAACCAATTAGCACTCAGGGGAGGTGAAGTCAGCCAGAGAGAGAGATGGAGTTGGTTATGGTAACTGATATGCCTGACTGTGCAGACAATGAATTTATCCCTTTTGAGGAGGTTCTTCTAAAGAGATCTGTGAGGATAAAAAAACAGAGGAACCATCATCAGAACACCAACTGCCAGAGAAACCAGCAGAATCAATGGAGGTGGTAGAACAACAGGGCACAGAACAACAAGAGAATGAACCATTAGTATTCCATCATTTACCTCTTGAAGTGTTGATTACTGTGGATGTGAACCATCTATTATCATCAACAATATAGGTGACTTCAAAAATATACAGTTACACTACCAATATTTATAGTGATATTCACGGTTGATTACTCAGTAATTACTACTAATGCGTGTTCTAAAAAATGAGAATATACTGCTTGATTTAAAATTATATCTTAGAAAACTGACTTTAGGATCATGTTTAAAAATACCAACATGTATTATGAGATTAATACCTTACTTAGAAGCAGTACTTTGAATCCACCTTTTTTCCCTTATCCTTTTTGAGAAACAGTGTGAGTTTGACTTTAAGAAATTTATGCATAGAAGACAAGGGCCAGTTGTTAACAATTTAAACAATGAGGAAGCATTGCTATTAAGAGAATTAATCCAGGGCAAAAAGGTTAGGGTTATGAAACCTGACAAGGGAGGGGGAGTGGTAATCATGAATAAAACTGATTATGTGAACAGAATGTATGAACATCTATATGATGACGATTACTACGAAGAAACCTCCATGAATTACATAAATGTGTACAAAAAATGTTTTTTTCTTCAGGATACGTTTGATCAAGGTCAAATAATTGAGGATGTTTTTGCTTTTTTTACAAATAAAATTCCCAATAATTCAATCTATATTTGGCATCCTGAACATTCATAAGAATCCAACTGATGCCCCTATGAGACCTATAGTCAATGCAAGGACATCTATAAGACATCCATTGTCTAAATATATAGATGATAAAGTGAAAGACTTGATAAATGCTCATGTTCTCTTTTGTTGTGATTCATGGGATTTTGTGATGTAACTATGTGAGGATGAGTATGTGGACAATTTAGCTTTTTTGACCATAGATGTTGTGAATTTATTTAATGTAATATCACATGCCAAGGGCCTGGAATTGTTTCATGATTACTTGGTTGAATCAGGTGCCTTTCACAGTAATGAAATTAATGTCTTGGGCACTTTTTTGGAACTGGTATTAGAGTACAACTTTGTACATATTGTTAGGCATTATTTTCAACAAAAGGGAGATGTGCCCTCTTGTTCGCCAATATAGTGATGTTACAGTGGGAAAATAAATTTGTGTTCAATATTTTCAACCCTGCTCCCTGGCAGCTATATGTTTGCTTTTTGGAAGATATATTTATAGCTTGAGATGTTTCTGAGATTGAAGCGGAAACATCTGTGAGTTATTTAAATTCCAGGACATCATTTTTAAAATTTACCCATTCATACTGTTATAACAGTATCAGTTATTTAGATGTACTAATCAGTAAAGATGTTACAAAAAACTAAATTGTAAGCAGTATTTATAGCAAGCCCACACATTCGAATGGGTTATTGCATTACACCAGTTGTCATCCTGAGCATTACAAGAGAGGAATTGTCAAAGGACAATTTGTTAGACTGACGAGGATGATTTCAGATTACATGGTGTTTGAGGCAGAGGGAAACAAGCTATCAGAAATGTTTTATTCTGCAGGGTACCCTGATAATTTAGTGTGTGACATCTATTGTGAGGTTAAGAGGAAACGGTATAATGGTGAATTGTTGCCTATTTTTAAGTCAGCACAGTCCCAACCAGTTATCCATGATGTGACATGTGATACAGGGGAATATGTGTGTTGTTATCACCACTTACACACAGGACCACAAGTTTATTTATGGGACTCTAAAAAAAAGTGGAAAATTTTCTCTTGTTTCGAGAGATTAATAGACAACTTAAGGGAAAAACCAAGAGTAGTTTACAGAAAAGGAAAATCTTTAAAAAAGCTTCTGGAAAGTGATGAACAACCCCATATATTGACCAACAAAAGTTTTCATACTTTCAAATGCAGGTTCTGTAGTCAGTGTAAGTATATTTTGGAGAAAGTCAAAGTCAGGGTTAATAACCAGGTTGTGCATATATCTTTTCATTGTACATGCAACTCAATGGGAATTATATATTCAGCTTTGTGCAAAAATTGTGATAGTTTTTATATAGGGAACAGCCAACGTAAATTTAGAGAACATATTTATGAGCATATGTTGGCCATAAGAAACAAACAAATTAACAATTCATTGCATAAAAATGTGGAAAAGCCCCCCGGTTATGAATTTGTATTTTCTGGTTTTGACACTAAACCCATGGATTTTGGAGGGTGGACCATGGGATGATTTGATAGAGCATAATGAAACTTTATGGCAACTGAGGCTAAATGCTTGTGTTTCACCAGGTCTTAATGAACAGATTTTGATAGCTATCATTTAGGACTTAATTCATATAAGGTATAAATACGGTTTTACATTGTTGATCTACAAAGTTATGATTATTTATATATTTAGGAATTTAATTTTAATTATGAGATGCACAGTATTTATTTAATGAACATAATAATCATTTTTTATAGTCACAAGTTTTTTTTTAATTTGATTGTTTAATTGTTAAATGTTTTTTATTGGTTTAGTAAGTCATATGATCACAAGAATGGATGTTTAAATTGTGTTTTGATGGTTTGATCTGATTCTGAAGTAGTCTGTGAATTAGCTTGATGAAAGTGCTTAACCTGCATTTACTTTTAATACACATTTTTTTACTGGAGTGACCGTACTTTTTATGACCTTTGGTAGTTGTTTAGGATCGGTTGTGGGAGATTCCCGGTTTGTTTCTGTCCAAAATGTCTTTGCAAGATTAAAGACATTTTTTATGCAGAACAGGCTAAAGAGGAAATAAAAATGTTTATCCAACAAAACATGTGCCAAGCAAACAGAATGGACTCTGCTTCTCATTTTGCTGCAATACAGCTCATAGAAAGAATTTTCTAGTAAAACGTTTTCCATTGTTCCAAAAGAAAATGCTTGAGAGAGAGAAAAAAGCACAGGAGTTTACTAGAAGAATCAAATGTTTGCTCAAAGCTGTTGTGAGTTAGGCCTTCTGCCCTTGCTCTGCTGTTGTTACAAAAACTGCTGTGGGACTACAAAAGGTAAGTGCTTATTTTCAACTGTTTTCTGCACTTCTGATTGACTAACTAAAACAGTATTTGCTGCATATCCGTTTAAACTGTGCATCTGCTTTTTAGGCTTAGAGAATTCAGCCCTTACCTCTGTTCTGATCTTTGTCTCCTTTTTGTTTCTTTGTTCTGTTCATTTTACTTGTTGCTGTACTTTGAAATACACTAGCTGAATATCTGTTACTGTTTGTGACCCTTGCAGCTTGTAGTAAAATCTTTTGTCTAGAGAGGCCTAGCTGTTTCTTCATGGGTGGGGGATTCAGTCTGGTCTGATTTGGCTAGAGTTATTACTACAGGGCTGTATTTTTTTGATCGAATAATTTGGCTGGTTTGTTTCTCTGCTTTAAATAGCCAGTGTTTAAACCAGTTTGTACTTGTTTACTCAAAGCTGCAGTGAGTTAGACCTTCTGCCTTTGCTCTGCTGTTGTTACAAAAACTGCTGTGAGACTTCAAAAGAAAAGTGCTTATTTTCAACTGTTTTCTGCACTTCCGATTGACTAACTAAAACAATATTTGCTGCATATCTGTTTAAACTGCGCAGCTGTTTTTTAGGCTTAGTGAATTAAATCCTTACCTCTGTTCTGATCTTGTATGCCGCCCAACTGTTGTTGTGGTATTAAAGATTGGCGGCTTTTGAGTTGCACGCCTCTGGTATAAATTTGATATTGGACACCCCCCCGTCCCATTACATCAGCTCATCCTACTGTGTATATTCAGATATGTCGTGAACGCCCACCCCTTTAGCTTCTTAACATTTAATTATCTTCTGTTTCCTCACTTTTTACTAATATATATATATATATATATATATATATATATATATATATATATATATATATTGTGCCTCTTCTTACTTTATTTTGCTGCTTGTGCTTAGGAGTTCAATGGCATTTAGTTTGCCACATTTGTTACTGCTTGTCGGTAGCCTTGTTAAATTGATGGCAGTATTCTACTGAATTCCTGCTTTATTTAAGCAGTTTTTTACTGTTGTGATTGTCAGCAAATTTATGACATTTGCACTGTTTTAGAGCAATTTACTGAGAAACTGCATTTCATTACTGTTTAACTGTATTTCATTACTATTTACTGCAATTCATTACTGTTTAACTCTATTTTTCATACTGTGAGTTCTGTGTTTGTCTGTGATTGATTAATCTCTGCTTCTTCGTGAGTTTCACTGTGTTCTCAACTCTTAAATTGAGTAGCATAGTCTGGATACACGTTTGCTATATCCTGAGCTGCAGCTGCATGGTTTTTAACCCTTTTTGAGGTATTCCAGCTACAAATTTTCTTTCAGTAGCATTTGTGTGATCAAATAGTAGCACTACTCTTAGACCTTCCACCCTTTACCCTCTTAGCTGTCTCTGGCCTCTCATCCTCAGTTTCTGACAAATATGGATGGGCAATTTCCTACATTTTCTCCTTCCAGTCTGGTTGATATGGGCATCCTGAGACAGTGCAGCAACTGCCTCATGTACATGGGCAACCTTCTATTACTATCACCTTGGAGCACAATTTGTGAGAGATGCAATTAAAAGAACCTAGAGTTATTGCTCTCTCCCTCACAAGCCAGTATATCTAGCACTGAGAAGGCAGTCAACACAAACACCACACCTCAATCACCACCCACACCTACACAATACACACCCACATATGAGGAGGTCCTCAACAAAAACATACCCAAACAAAAGAGACCTCCAAGGCAAAAACACATGCGAACTCCACTGCCCACTACACCACACACCATGCATAGTTCACACACCTGTGTCTCACAGCCACTAAGGTCTAAACATAAGCCCAACAGTTCATAGGAGACTCCACTGTGAGACACACAGATGTGCCCCCACTCACCAGGCTGGATAAGGAGAAAGTCATGGTTAGTTGTCAGTTGCCAGAATCCACCATATCACCCATGCAATCAAGTCTCTCAACAGGTACTGTTATGACTCTGTCATGGTCCATGCTGGCATGAATGACTTGAGACGTACCTTCCTGGACTATATGAAGAGACATGATTGAGCTCACTGAATATGTGTCCCAGGCAGGTATGTTCCTAGCCTTAAGCAGCATTCTACCGTCACCCTGAATGATGCCTCAATACAAACAGAAAATTATTGACTTTGACAATTGGCTTAGTTTCTGGTGTCATTCCAAGGGGATACAGTACCTGAAGCCTGTGATGACATGATTGACAAACCACAATCCTTTACAAGAGATGGCCTGCATCTGTCCTCCTTGGGCTTCAGGCTCCTGGCAAAGGCTCTTGCCTCCCCCATATAGTGCCATGAGGTCAAAACTACCAACATGAACATTTCATCAAACTGCAAATTAAAGGTCATGCTGCTAAATGCTAGGAGTCTAAACATGAAACTGCACTCATTGCAAGCATACTTAACCCTAGAAGATGCTGACATTTGTGCAGTCACCAAAACCTGGTTTCAAGCTATGGAGAGCACACCAGGTTACTCATCCTATCATACATTCAGACCCGGAACTGTGGGCAGCAAAGCAAAAGGAGGTGTTGTTGCAATATATGTAAAAGACATACACACCTCCAGGTTGGTCAAACAGTATAAAGCACAAGGGAAACTCCAGGTGCAGTTAACAATTGACAAGACTCTTATTCAAATCATACCTAGCTACAGGCCCCCAACTTTGAGTCAAGATGTACACTCCCCCTATCATGGGTGTCTTTAACTATCCAATCATGTATTGGAAGAAGCACTCATGTCAAAACACAAATGCCCAGAGATTTCTTGATTTAGTCAATGCAAATGCCTTGGACCAGTTGGTTGACACCCCTGCAAGAGGTGAAAATATCTTGAACTTGTTATTAATCAACATGAGTAACTACTGCAGCATCCCTAGAGTGTCATCATCCCTGGTAAGATACGACCACAAAGTGGTCACTTTCAAAATGACCAACACCCTCGCCCCCTCCCCCCCAGCTAGGGTCAAACAGCCCCTCCCTCACATAGGAACTGGCACATATGTCCAAATCTACACCAAAGTACTATATGAGCATTTATATAGCTGCATGGAATCAGGAATACCCAACAGGACAATCCTCAAGGAAAAGTAAAGCTGTTTGGTGAAAATCTGCAATAAATAAACTCTATAATAAAAGAAAAAATTGCTGTCCAGGACTAAAGAGGAGCAGCTGCCTAATTGGAAGCAATCTCTCATTAGCCTAAACAAGCAAATAAGAGCACTAGTGAAATCCTCCAAAGCAAAAGTTGAGTCCAAACTGGCCGCATCTTATAAAGACAATCATAAGGCCTTCTTCACATATGTCCACAATCTCAAAGGAAGCACCTAGATCTGCTCAGAACTGGTGTTCAAGGACACCATGTATACAAACTCTGTAGATATAGCCAACCTGCTGGCAGACAGGTTCAGTGAAAACTTCACCCCTCTGTCTCCCCATCAGTAAAGCAGGACATCCCCAACACCTGCACCCCTCCCCTTATCTCTAGAGGGCATGTCATCACTACCCTCTCAAAGGCAAAAAATGCAGCCTCCATGGGACCTGAAAACATCCCAGGTTGCATCCTACATGAACTCAGGCAGGAACGTGCAGCACCATTAGGAACCCTATTCAACCAAAGCCTGAGTACCAGCTTCATCCTAACCAAGTGGAGGACAGCTGCTGTCATCCCTTTACACAAAGGTGGAGTATCCACCGATCCAGGAAATTAAAGACCCATCAGCCTAACTAACCAGATCTGCAAGGACATAGAACAGATTATCATGGACCTCATTAACAAGGACATTGGCAACCTCCAAGCACTCCATCCCACACAGTTTGGTTTCATCAAGGGGAGGTCATGCCTGTTAAATTTGGTCAACTTCTTTGAGACAGTCACCAAACCCATAGATGAGGGGAAGATGATGCACACTGCCTACCTTGACCTGGCCAAAGCCTTTGATACTATTCCCCACTCGGGTATAATAGATAAACTCTCTCAACTAGGCATCAATCTGTATGTTACCAGATGGGTAGCAAACTGGTTTACTGATAGAACCTACCTAGTCAAAATAGGGAAAGCCACCTCAAGTAGTAGATCCTCAATGAGTGGTGTACCTTGGGGATCAGTCTTAGGGCCCTTGTTGTTTGGGATATACTTTTCTGAGGTGCAGGCCAAAACCAGTAGGCTATGGCTGACCAAGTTTGCAGATGACTGCAAGCTGAGTGCTGTCATCAATTCCCCTAGTGATGTCGACATCCTCCAAGATGCATGCAAACAAATGACTGGTGCCAGAAACATGGCCTCAAACTGAATGCCAAATAATGCATTATCATCCCCTTTGGGGAGAGTTATATCTCCACAGCTTATCATATTAATAACAAGGTCCTATGCATGCAATCAGTCATGAGGGACTTGGGAAGCCAGGTTGATAGCAAACTGACCTTTGACCGCCATAGTGCTCCCATTGTATGTAAAGCTTTCTACATGGCTCACTTCATTAGTTAGGGTATCTCATCCAGGGACAAGGTAGTCATAACATCCCTGTATTCCTCCCTCATAAGACCCATTATTGAGTACAATGCCCCTTTCGGCATGTACCTCACAAAGCTAATGCAGCAGCTGGAGAGACCACAGAGGTTCCTCACCAGGAGAATCCAAGGCCTCAAACATCTACCCTACACAGATAGGCTAAAGGCCCTGTCCCTCTACTCCGTCTCATACAGACTCCTCAGAGGTGACCTCTGTCTAGCATACAAAGCAATCTCAGACCCTGCCTTGATGGGACTGCTGCATATCTGCAAGTCAAGCTCCAGTTAAGTAACCCCCATGCTTGACCTCAACCTGGTCTGTGACATCAACAGGACTTTTTTTTTAGACAGATTTGTGTCCCAGAGACTCCCCCTTTTGTGGAATAGACTCCCTGTCCATGCAGAGTACCCCATTAACCCTTTTTAAGCACAACCTGGATAACTGGA
Organism: Protopterus annectens; assembly: GCF_019279795.1. NCBI lineage: Eukaryota > Metazoa > Chordata > Ceratodontiformes > Protopteridae > Protopterus > Protopterus annectens. Next base: position 398,116,793 of record NC_056730.1, on the reverse strand, counting down.
TGGGGAAATCAAAAATGCACCCCTGGGATTCTACCTGTGTTCCTGCTGGACAGTGGCATCAGGTGTTGACTTGTTGGAACAGGGACTAAATTCTTAGCTAGGTTTGTAAGGGCCTCAGGGCCAATAGCCTAGTAACTTCCTATGATCCTAAGAGCACTTTAGACATTAACCAGAGTCTGGTGTTGGGAGATGTAGATGGTTAGGAAGAAGTCAGCAACACCGAAATTAATAAATACATGGGAGGCTATAAAGCAGCAGTCACATTTGTATAATATTTATTTATTCTATTTATTTATTTATTGCGTTTGTTTACTGGGAAAGGCCACTGAGCCTAAAATAGCCCATTTTTAGTGGCGGTCCAAGGAGAAAAGCTCTGACAAGAACATAGATACAGAAAATATTAAACATTAATTGGTACAAAAGTAGATACAGTGTTACACATAGTGATTACAGTAATATATACAGAATATATACATAAAAGCAGGAATTTTGTTGGTTGGCAGATGAATTCAATAAAAGAGGTATAAATAGAGATGTGTTACTCAGCATTATTGTATCAGTATCAACAAGTGATAAAAATAATAATTATGGTGAAAATATCATCAGTCAGCAGTAGCAAAAAGCAAAGGAGTTTAGTTATCATATAAGGAGAAGGAGGAGGTTAGGTTATAGAGCAGGTACATAGCCAGGAAGAGTTGAGATGATTTTTCAGTATTTGTTTGAAGGTGGTAGTGCTGCCTATGTTTCCTATAGAAGGTGGAAGTGAGTTCTATAGTTTGGTGATGGTGAAGGAGTAGAGGAGTTGACCAGCAGGTAAGGTGAGTTTTCTACTTTTAGAAGCAGATGATTTTCAGATCTTAGTTGCCTGCTGGGTTGATATTGGGGAAATAGTGTTGAGAGAGCAGAACAGTCTGTAGGTCTGTAGATTATTTTGTGCACTGCAATTAGTTGGGTGAATGAGAGATGGTGGGGGAGTTCCAGCCAGCCTAATTGTTTCAGTGAGTTACAATGGTGGGATGAGAATGTGGCCTTGGTGGCAAATTTGGCTATTCTGTTGTAACACATTTTAAGTTTGGATCTTGCAGAATTTTGGATATTAGTGAGGAGAGGGGTGCCATAAATGAGAGAGGGTAATAAAAAGGTGGTTGCAAGGGTGTGTCTAGTAGAGAGGCTAAGAAAGTGTTTGTGCCTGTAGAGCATACCGAGTTTTTGGTGTGTTTATTTGACGTTATTGCTTATGTGTAGGTCAAAGTTAAGGTCTTCATCTATAATAATGCCTAATAGTTTAGTGTACAGGATATGTATGAGGGTAGTGTGACAGCGGTGAGGTCTGTGGTGGGAGTGACAGATGCGTTTAAGGTGGAAGCGGGATTACATCAAGGATCAGCTCTGAGAGCTTTCTTATTTCCAGTGGTGATGGACAGGTTGGCAGACGAGATCAGACAGGAGTCCCTGTGGACTATGATGTTTGCAGATGACATTATGATCTGTAGTGAGAGTAGGGAACAGGTGGAGGAGACCCTGGAGAAGTGGAGATATGCTCTAGAGAGAAGAGGAATGAAGGTCAGCAGGACTAGACTGAATATATGTGTGTGAATGAGAGGGAGGATAGAGGAATGGTGAGGATGCAGGGAGTAGAGGAGGTGAAGGTGGATGAGTTTAAATAGCTGGGATCAACTGTTAAAAGTAATGGTGAGTATGGAAGAGAGATGAAGAAGAGAGTACAGGCAGGATGTTGTGGGTGGAGAAGAGTGTCAGGAGTGATTTGTGACAGACGAGTACCAGTAAGAGTAAAAGGGAAGGTCTACAAGAAGGTAGTGAGACCAGCTATGTTATATGGGTTGGAGACAGTGGCACTGACAAAAAGGCAGGAGTCAGAGCTGGACATGGCAGAGTTAAAGATGTTAAGATTTGCACTGGGTATGACAAGGGTGGACAGGATTAGGAATAAGTATATTAGAGGGTCAGCCCAGGTTGGACAGTTTGGAGACAAAGCCAGAGAGGCGAGATTACATTGGTTTGGACATGTGCTGAGGAGGGATGCTGGGTATATTGGGAAAAGGATGCTAAGGCTGAAGCTGCCAGGTAATAGGAAAAGAGGAAGGCCTAAGATAAGGTTTATGGATGTGGTGAAAGAGGACATGCAGGTGGTTGGTGTGACAGAGCAAGATGCAGAGGACATGAAGAAATGGAAACAGATGATCCACTGTGCCGACCCCTAACAGGAGCAGCTAAAAGAAGAAGTTTAGTGTGTGGGATAACTTCTATAGTGATATTGTCTTGGGCTTGAATAGTGAAGAGTTTTTTTTATCTAGCGGAGTGGTTTTCTTCGGGGTAAAAAGTACTAGTTTCATTTTTTTCGGATTTAGGGCAAGATGATTGTTAAGCATCCAAGCTTCAGTAGAGGTGAGGGCATTTTGGGTGTTCTGCTGGTATTCAGAGCTGGAATTTGCAGTGCATATCCTTTTAGAGTCATCGGCATACTGGATTACTCAGCATTATGCCAGAGTGGAGTGCCCCTGTGGAAGAATTGAAGAAGGGAGAGTAAGATTGTTGCCATTTGGTGGATTGCTGCCTATTGGAGAGATAGCTATTGAACCATTGTAGGGTAAGTGGGGAAATGTGGTGGGTGGATAGTTTGGAGAGGAGGATGGTGTGGACACTACCATCAAAAGCTTTGGAGAGTTCTAAGAAAAGAGAAGCAATTTTTTTTCCAGAATTCCATGCCCGGTTAACTGTATCAAGGAAGGGGGTGAAAGAATTGCTATGGCATGAAAGTTTGTGGTGTCTGTGTTGCTGCCGTCTTTGTGTAAGGGGAGAATGTATGCTTTTTTTTCCAGATGTCTAGGACTAAGGATTCTTTAGTCAGTCAGTTAATTAGTATGCTGATGGGATAAGCTATAGAGTTTGCAGCTAGCTGCAGGAAGTGAGGGGTTAGATTTTCAGGGCCCAGAATACAGGGTATTAGATTCATAGGTTAGTACTAAGCTAACTGCCCTTTCGAGCCACTTTAAGTTTAGCCAATTATCCCTTGTGAGATTCAAACTCTGCACCTTGTGTTTGTAAGGCAAATACCTTAACCATTAGGCCACCCTCCCAATTAGCTTAAGTAAAAGTTTTTTTTATTGTGGTGGTGGGTATGGGGAGAATTTTAAGTTGGAGTCGAGGGTAGGAGGATTGTTTTCTGGGATGATTTGGTCGTCAGCTGTCTTAGTGGTTGGGGTGCTAACAGTGGGAAAGGTGGTGGTTAGGTTAGCTATGGTGTTAATGAAATAGGAATTGAAGAGGGTGGCAAATTTGGCAGGGGTTTTGTCTGGGTCAGGGGATGAGTTGCTTTGAGAGCCTGGGTGTTACAACTGGTTAATAGAAGACCAGAACTTTTTGGAATTATCTTTATGTTGGCTTTGTAGGTGGAAGTAATGGGCTTGTTTTATCTCTGGTTATTAGTCATTTTGCCTGGTTACGGAGTTGCTTGTATTGTACTAGAGTTGAGGGGGTCTTTGTTTTTTTGCCACAATTTGCAGATTTTATCCTTTGTGGACAGGACATCTTTGGTGGATTTTGAGAGCCAGCTTGCATGTTTATGTTTTATTCATTTTTGGTGGGTGGGTGCTTGCCTATTTAGGATGTCTAGGAATGTTGAGTTAAAGAATTCAACAGCTTCATTAAGTGGTAGGGATTTGAGGGGTTCCCAATTTACTTTAGCTAAGGTTTCATTAAATATGGATGGTTGGAACTTAGTCAAATTTCTGGTTGATTTGCATTGGTGATGGCCTGAGGTTGGGGTAGATTTGTGTAGAGTATATGCTGGGTAGTGGTCGATAATGGTATTGGGTAGTATGCCTGCAGTGGTGATATTGTTAGGGTTGGACACTAATATCCAATCTTTTGTGGAGCTTCAGTTGTATTTTGTGGGGTCTGGTGATGTCTTGAATTAGTTAGAAGTTGTAAAGTTTTATGTTTTTGGATGGGTTCATTTGGGCAATGTCTTGCCCATCAGTGTTTACATCACCAAGGATGATATTTTCACGATCTGTGTTTTAGGATGTCCAGAAAGGTATGTTCTCTAATATTGGTATGTTGTTTCCTGGAGAAATATACAGAGCAATTCTGCAAATATTTTTATGATTGTTAAGTTTTAATATAAAGATTAGTACTTCAGCTGGGGAGACATTGGGTGTTGGTTTTTAGTATGGAATTAAAGTATATTTTCTAGGGAAGAGTACTGCTACTCCCGCTCCTCTCTTGTGCAGCCGATCTACTCTTAGGCATGAGTAGTCTGGGGGGAGAAATTCTGTGTCTTTTACCTATAATTTCAATCAGGTTTTGGTAGCTGCTAAAATATCAGGGTTGTTTTGTGAAATCCATGCCTGGAGTTCAGGTATCTTGTTTCTATGGCTTTGGAGATTTATGGTTGATAGTATGAAAGATTTGCTAGGTTTGCTGGGACTGGGGTGTGGGGAATGGGCATGGGTTGTATATCACTGCACTGGGATATAAAGCTTTGGCAAATTATGTGGGTTATACTTATCAGTTTTTTTCCCTAAAAATGGTATAGTTGCTGCCAGTGGTGTGATAATGGGGGTGTCTTTGGAGAGGTAGAAATTTTACTTTGGATAGTACAGAGGTATTAGCTGTGAATATGCTAGGGTGGATGTCCGAGTAACTCGATAAATGTGGTTTATGTGTACTGGTTGTACAGATGGGTGTAGGTGGTATGTTGGGTGTCTGGAATGTTGTAATTATTGTTAGGAGAGTGTAAGTGAGAAAAGTGAGATCATTGTAATAGCAGTGATGGACATGGTGGTTGAGTGCAATGTGATTGAGTGACAGAATGAATATGAGCAGGATAGCTATAGTTCAGGGGATGGAGAACTACATGGCCCTATTTAGAATGGGTTGGGAGGTATAGTAGTTAGGAGGTATGGTATGACTGGGGGAATAATTAGCGGGATTATGGGATAGGTGGAAGAGAGGTGTGGGATGGGTCAGGTTAGATATAAGGTTAATGTTATGGGGGTGGGTGGAGAAGGGGGCAGGGTGGAGAGCAGAGTGAGAGTAGTAAACAGAGCGGGCCTGCCCCCCCCCCCCCCCCCCAGGCACAAGAGCTGAAAAACTATCAATTTAAGGTGAGTAATAAGCTTAAGATATCAGCATCTAACAAAAGATCAATCTAAGTACCTCTGGCATGCTTTAAATAAGTATCACTGTAAGCACAAAAACAGGGATGTTGGGCCGCTAGAGCTGTGATTAGTAAAGAAAGGATGTTGAAAGTAAAAGCAAAACTTTACTAATTTAAACAGCGAATGCTTGGGAGTGGAAGCGAGTGCATGTGAGTGTGTGTGTGTGTGTGTGTGTGTGTGTGTGTGTGTGTGTGTGTGTGTGTGTGTGTGTGTGTGTGTGTGTGCGTGCGTGTGTGCGTGTGTGTGTGTGTATATATGTGAGTGAGTGTGTGTGTGTGTGTGTGTGTGTGTGTGTGTGTGTGTGTGTGTAAGGTTGATTCAAGGTATTATGGTGCCATCAAGTGGCAATTAGCTGGAATAATGGGGAAGGGAGAACCCTTCTTGATTGTGCACACACCTTTCAACACTAAGCCTTAGAATTTTACAAAAACTAAGTTGTAGTTCACCTGTTGCAACAGAAAAGTGGTAGGATGTCAGGTTCTTGCTTCCCGGAAGTTTTATTTAGTTAGATGATAGCTAGCTTCAGTGGACAAAATATACTTTGTTTTTTTTACAGGTTAATCCCAGGTGGGGGGGAGCCATGCAGTTAAGAAACCTGTGCAAACTATTGCAACAGAAAAGTTGTAAGGTGTCATGATCTTGCTTCCGGAGGTTTTATTTAGTTAAAAGATAGCCAGCTTCAGTGGACAAAACAGACTTTGTTTTTTTGCAGTTTAATCCTAGGTTGGGGGGGGGCATGCATTTAAGAAACCCATATGAACTATTGCAACAGAAAAGCTGTAGCATGTCAGGTTCTTGCTTCCCAGAGGTTTTATTTAGTTAAAAGATAGCCAGCTTCAGTAGACGAAATAGGCTTTGGTTTTTGCAGTTTAATCCCAGGTGGGGGGGGGGGGGACCCTTGCAAACTATTGCAACAGAAAAGCTGTAGGGTGTCAGGTTCTTGCTTCACGGAGGTTTTATTTACTAAATGATAGCCATCTTCAGTGGACAAAATAGACTTTGTTTTTTTGCAGTTTAATCCCAGGTGGGTGGGCACCCAGTTAAGAAACCTATACGAATTGATGTGCATGCACAATGAACAGAAGGGTAGGGAAGCTAAGGTAGGTGCAGGATGCAAGCTTGCAAAAAAAGTAGCTGAAAAAGACTTGAATTTGAATGCAACAGTTAAAGGTACAATGTTAAGCAGCTCAGTGAAACATAAATTATGAAATTATGGGAACTGAAAAAGAGATAATAGCCTCCCCAGCAGCCTTAATGCTTTAATACATTTAATAGGTTCATAGATTCATATGAGTTTACTAGGCTAATGGCCCTAGGGTCTTTACAAGCTTAGACATGTTATACCCATGTTCCCTAATTAATCTTGGTTAGATAGTCATTATTTGCAAGAGCAAGTCTATGATCAGCCCCAACTGCCCCTGTCCATGAGGGACATAGGTGCCACCCCAGGGTGAATTTACGGTCTCCCATCCAATTGTCTAGTTTGCACTTAAATAGGGTCATTGAGGAGCTCTGCTTCATATGAAGTGGGAGTTTATTCTGGAGCAGCAGCAATCTCTGGGAGATATGTGTGTTTTTCCAGCATGTTCTGTTAATGTCACAGGCTAGGTTGAGATCCCTAGACTGAGTGGATCTTGCCCCATTTGATTTGTGGACATGCAGTATTTCCATTAGGGCAGTGACAGAGACTGCTCTGTAGGCCAGGCACAAGTCACCTGTAGGATACAGAGTACAGTGACAGGGCTTTCAGTGTTTCCACATAGGTTATGTTATGGTGACCCTGAATTTTCTTGGTGAGAAACCTCTGTGGTCTCTCCAGCTGCTGCAGGTGTCTGGTGAGATACAAGCAAAAGGGACCGTTGTACTCTATTAATGGTCTGATGAGAGTCAAGTACAGAGGAGCTATAATATCCTTAGTCTTGGATGCGATGCCCTTACTTATGAGATGCTCAACAAAGAAGGCTTTCCTTACCACTGTAGGTACATTGTGATGGAAGTTTAGATTGCTATCAACGTGTATTCCTAATTCTTACACCACTGGGTTTGAGCTTAGCAGGGTGTGTCAATTTTTGTAATTTGCATTTAGTTTTAGTCCATAGCTTTAGCACCAATCATTTGTCTGTGTTAGACTCTTTTGTAATATGTTAACATCTCTTAGGGACTCAATGATTGCTCCCAGTTTGCAATCATCAGTGAATCTGGTAAACCATAGTCCATCTACATTTGCCTGGACTTCCAAGAAATAGATTGCAAACAGTAGAGGTCCCAGCACAGATCTTTGTAGTATGCCACTAGTAACTGGTCTACTCATACAGGTGGAATCCCTAACTTTGACTGTATGTGTTCTGTCGGTGAGCCAGTTGGCTTCCTATCTAGTGACATACAGGTTAATCCCCAGCTGGGAGAGTTTGTCAATGATACCTGAGTGGGAGATTGTATCAGAAGCCTCGGCTAAGTCAAGATAGGTGATCAGTACTGTTTTGCCTTCATCCAAGGCTTTGATGACATTCTCAAAGAAATCTGCCAGGTTCAATAGATAATGATCTACCCTTAATGAAGCCAAACTGGGTTGGATCAAGAGTTTGAAGATGGTGTATTTCATTAGTGATAACGTTCATGATGATTCTTTCCATGGTCTTGCTGATAAGGCTTATGGGTCTATAGTTCCCCAGGGTCAGTTGATGGACCTCTTTGTGCAAGGGGTTACTGTTGCTGTTCTCCACTCTGCTGCAACAAAGCCAGTGCTCAGGCTGAGGTTAAAGAGAGTGCCAATTGGTTCCACTAGGTCTTGTTATAGACTCTTTAGTAAGTAGTCTGGGATGTTATCTGGTCTTATAGAGGCCGTGTTTTTGTCCTTGGAGAGTGGAGATATGACCTGCTCTTTGGATATACTAGGTAGAGGACTGGCGTCAGGTATGCTTTGTGGTATGGATGCTGGGGACGGGGGGGGGGGGACGGGGGGGGCTGAAGTTTGCACCAAATCTGTCAGCTAGCAGGGTGGCAATTTCCTCAGGTTCAGTTTGAGAGGTACCATCCACTATATGTTCATCACATAGCTGTGCATTCCCTTTTAGATTTCAGACATAGATAAAGAATGCCTTATGATTATCCTTAGCTAGGGATGCTAATATAGCGTCATAACTAGCTTTGGTGGACTTTTCTAGATATCTGATTTGCTTGTTCAAGTTGTGGAGGGTATTCTTCTTCTGTTTAGTAAGTTCCCTCTTGATCTTAGACATCAGTCTCTTCCTTTTGATAAATAACCTATTTATACTTGAGGTCCAGCAGGGTGGCATGCTTTTTTGGGAGGACCTGGTTTTGATCAAGTCAGGTACAGCCGAGTCTGTACAGTTGTTTAGGTGGTTATACAGGACATTTATGTACTCCTGTGCATAAGAGTCATTGTTGGCTGTGTTGGCAGGGGGTTTGAAACTTTTTATACCATCACCTAGTAGGCTGTAGTTTCCTTTGGAAACATTTTTTAATTTTTTTGCTCCAGTGGGGGAGTCAGGTCTGATTATTACTTCTAACAAGATGGTCTGACTTTAGCAGGAAGGGCAACACACAGGGAGTAGTGCAATGACCCTGCCCATGTTGGTGAGTACTAAGTCTAGGACATTTGAGCCCCTTGTGGGGGTACAGACAAGCTGTTCCAGGGCATTTGTATTGGCAAAGTCCAGGGACCTCAGGGTGAGCATGTTTGTGCTTATATATGTCACCCAGTCAATGAAAGGATAGTTAAAATCTCCCATGACCAAAGTATTTGGCTCTATAGAGAGTGACTCTAGTAGGTCCAGACAGGTGTTGTGCTTCTCTTGTAGCTAGCAATAATATGGCAGGGTATTTTACCTATGGTTAGTTGGACCTGGTGTACCTCAAGAAAGTCATACTCTTTAACCAGTCTGAAGGTGTATTTGGCTTTAATGAAGATGGATTACACCTCCACCTTTGGTTCTTTCATACTCGTTTTGGGGTCTGAACGTGTGGAAAGCATTGTAGCCTTGTATGCTGGGATGCTCTCTGCGGCCTTGAACCATGTCTCAGTGACTGCACAGACATCAGCATCTTCCAAGGTGAGGAGTGCTTCTAGGGAGTTCAGTTTCCTATTTAGGCTCCTAACATTAAGCAGCATAACCTTGAGTTTGTCTCAAGTGGATTTTTTACATTAGAAATGTTGTTGTTTTGACATTGCCTAAAAAAGCACTATGGGGAAGGCAAGTGTCTTTACCAGTATTCGAAGCCTAGAAGAGACAGGTGAAGACCATCTCTGGCAAAGCAGCATGGTCTCTCAACCACATCTCCCCAGGCTAACAGATGCTGGATCCCCCTGGATTGACACCAGAAGTTAAGCCAGTTGTTGAAGTCAATCATTTTTTGTCTATATTGTGACATCATCCTTGGTGAAGATAGAATGCTGCTCAGAGCTAAGGACATACCTGCTTGGGACACATAATCTGAGAGTTCAGTCATATCTCTGTTCATACAGTCCAGAGAGGTACATCTCAAGTCATTCACCCAAACATGTTATATGACAGAGTCATAACGGTAATTGTTGTTGAGTGACTTGAGTGCGTGCATGATTTGACAGACCCTGGCACCTGACAGACAGCTGACCATGACCTTCTCCTTGTCCAGCCTGGTGAGGAGGACATCTTTCTGTCTCACTATGGAGTCACCTATGACAAGGACATTTGGTTTTGAGGTGTTTTGCTTTACAGGCTTATTTACTGAGACACAGGTGTGTGTGTTATGTGTAGTGGATTCTATTTGCTTTGCAGTGTGTGCAAGTGATTTGCACTTGGGAGGTCTCTGATCTTTTGGTAGGCTTCTATAGAGTATCTTGGCATATGTGGGTTTATGTGTTGTGACCTTGTTTTGTTTGAGAGGTGATGTCTATATGCTGACAACCTGTTTGATGTCCGATTTGTTGTTACGTGAGAGAACTGATTCCAAATTCATAATGTAATTACATCTCTCATATATTGTATTTGTTGTATTAGTAAGTGGTTGTCAGTATACATGAGGCAATTACTACATTGCCTCAGGATGCCCATGCCAATCAGGCTGGCCAGAGAAATTGTTGGAAACTGACTATCCATTATGTCAGGTTTTTACTATAACTAATATTGGGGAGTGGGTTAGTTTGACCAAATTTTGCTCTAGGATTAACAAAGGGGCTTATTCTAGTAAAGGCTAAGGGTGAAAACTATGGCAATGCTTCTCAGTGCACAACTGAGTTTTCTGCAATGCAGCAGGGAAGCTTGGGAGGGTTCACTAACAGATGTCTAGGAGAAAATTGTCTTTCAACCGTTTGCACCTGTACAGGACACTGCTGAACCCCATTGCACTGTGCACAGCTACACACAAACACAAGGCTTAAATAAATACAGGGGTTGGGAGAGTGGCCTAATGGTTAAGGTGTTTGCCTTACAAACACAAAGTACAAGGTTTGAATCTCACAGGGGATAATTGGCTAGGCTTAAAATGGCCTGCAAGGGCAGTTAGCCTGGTACTAATCTTTGAACCTATTATTTTGGTTGGGAAGGTGGACTAATGGTTAAGGTGTTTTTGCCTTACAAACACAAGGTGCAGGTTTTGAATCTCGCAAGTGATAATTGGCTAGGTTTAAAATGGCTCACAAGGGCAGTTGGCCTAGTACTAATCTATTCTATTCTATTCTATTCTATTCTATTCTATTCTATTCTTAAGCTAAACTACCAATGGGAAAGCATACAATGAGCTTTTCTCCAGTAATCTCTAATTCAGATGAGGCTCAGACAACACACTTTTGCCACAACAGTGAAGGCAGGACCCTCCTAGATAGAAAAACGCAGAATTTAGTTTTACTTAAAGGTAGCCAGTGCATGTTTTAGGTCTAAAAGTTAATGTTTTCTAAAAGCATGCAAACTATTTTCACATCTTGAAGAGGGACAGAGATAAGAAAAGAACAGACAACAGTCAGTGTGAGTGGGAAAAAAGATTGTAACCTGTGCTTTAATTTTAAATGCCCAGAGGTGCAGCTGTTGACTGGGGGAAATTGTTCTTATGTGGGTCGTTAAACATAATTTATTGAAAATGTATATTCTTTTGCATGTTTGTTGTAAGTTAATAGAGGATGGTGTTGTTCTGAAAATGTATTGTATGTTTTTTTGAATGTTTTCATTAAAGCAAAAAGCCATGAAATGTGATATAGGTTCAAGTGCAAATGAGAAGAAACAACTGTAGAAAATATCAGCCTGCCAAGCATTAATGTGTTCATGTAGGACAGAAGCTGGAAATAAAAATGTCACATAAGACAGACTGGAACAATAACGTTTTATCATAATAGATACACTATCCATATTATCTTCGAATATAAACTGTCTTACAGGTATAGAATAGAAAAAAAGGACAGATTATTGAATTATATTAAGAAATGTAGAGGGCAAATAGCAATGTTGCAGGAGACACATTTGGAAAAGAAATGAGCATGTGAATTTGACACAGGAAGGATTTCAAGATGGATATTTAACAGAATATCAGGGACAACGAAAAAGAGATGTAATAATATAGATTGCTAGATGGGGCTCCAATAGTGACAGAAGAGAAAAAAATGCAATAATGGCAGATTTGTAGTAGTAAGGATCTATTAACAAGGTTCATAAGTTTCATACTAGGGTATCAGTCTGCAGACTATTACAAGGCTAGCCAATATCCAGGGGTCAGAATCAAACCCTGTACCTTGTCTCTGTGAAGTAATGATCTTAACCATTATACCAGGTGGATTACATTAGCATGCATTCACATTTCACCAAAAACTGCCATTGTGGAGCTTTTGAAAATTTTTGGACAAATCATCAGCTTCCAGCAGGCAATATTACTTATAGGTGAGGACTAGAACTTGATTTGCAATAGTGAGGTTGTATCAGGGAACCTAGAAGGGAAAATGTAACAAAATAAGGTAGATTTCTGAAGACATTTATGAAAATATTTGGTATGAAAAATGTGAATTCAGTATTAGGAATATGGACAGAATTTTTATATTATTTCCAAGGGTACAATAACTAGGCTAGACTGGATATAAATTGTATTTTACATGAGTATGTGCCTTTAATTGAAAGCTTTGACACACATCCAATAATTGTTTCGGATCAGGCAAAGATAAAAAAGATACAAATGCAGGGCAATTAAGCAAAAATGAGGTACTTGTGTTTTTCCAACTACCTGTTAAAAAGAGAGGAATTTAAGGAATGGGTGGTAGAAATTATTTGGGAGTTATTAGAGAAGATTAACATTTCTTCAGAAAGGATAACTAATCAGTGGTTTAAAATGAAGTGGAGTTTAAATATAGGGAAGAAATAAAAGAGAGAGAGGTATGTTTAAGAAAGAATAGGAATTATTTAGAGGGTCTAACAAAGGTTAAAGTACTAAAGAATGAGGGGAATCTGACAAAACAAGAAGAGGAGCAACAGCAGGATGTTAGAGAAAACAAGAAAGTATTTGGATAATATGTATAAGTTTAGAAAGATGGCTGTTAAACCAATATTTTTGAAAGCAACTCTAGAACACAATAACTTAGGCAACAGAAAGTAGAAAGGCTTGTCACCAAAGTTAGTAAAACAATCAGAAATTTTAGAAGTAATAGAGATAATGCGAAGTTTTATAAAAACAATTGCACAACACAAAGAAATATGGAAACCAAGAAACAGCACAAATGAAAATATTTATAGAAGAATAATTTGAATCTTGACTACTGATGGTTAAGACAGGAGGAGATGAAATAAAAATAATGATGTACAATCAATCTGCAGAGAAATCTCCAAGAACAGATGGTATTGCTGTGGAAGACTGAAAGTTAGGAGAGATGAAAGAGGCAAAGATCTGGAAGATTTTGTATAATCATATTTAATAAGGAGGGGAAGCAAGAGCATCTTGGAAGAACGCTGTAGTGGCTGTATTACTCAACGACAGTAAAGACCCATCAAACCCATCTTCATATAGACCTATTTCAATTTTAAACCATGATTTCAAAGTGTTTCTATTTACATTAGCTAAAATATTGACAATAGATATGGATCAATGAGGTTTTGTAGCCACATTAATAAAACAATAATGGTCCAGAGGGACAAAGAAGAATGTAAGAAATACTGTTGATGCTGGTTAGGTTTTGAAACAGAGTAAGCTGACTTTTATGAGTAGGGCAATGGAAGCATTCCCTGCTACAATAATGTCAATTAACAGGATATATAAAGGATTTAGGCAATGTTTGAATTGGGAGGGTTCCTGTCTGATAAGTGGTGTTCACTTTCTCCTTTGCTGTTTGCTTTATAGTTATAGCCCTTGGCAAAGAAAACAAAGGACTCAGAAACTGAAGAATATAATTGGTATGGTAATCAAGAAACGCAGACTTTATTTGCAGATGATATTATTTTTTACTTGATAAATCCAGAAAAGGACATTTCAGTGCTGTGGAACATTTTGAGACAGTTTCAAGTCTTTTTGGGATATAAAATGAATGAAGATAACACAAAGGCTATAGTCATGAATTATGTCCCCATACAGTACCTATACATGAATTGATTCAGCACTACTTATTTATGGGGACAAAAATAAGATGAATTATTTAGGAGTATTTATTAAAAAGGCATCAGTTATGGCAGCTAAGGATTTGTGGAAAGAGATAAGCAAACGATAACACAAAAGCTGAGAAATTGGAAGCTGTTATTTATGGACATGGATAGTAAGATACACACAGTGACAATGTTTTTAGCCCTTTTTGTTTTATATATAGGCAAAGCATATTTTTATCAACCAGAGGAGAATTTGTGTACAGTAATTAATAAAAAGTGGAAGAAATGTATCTGTGAGGGGAGCAGAGCAAGAGTTATGTTGGATAAGCTGATCCTCCCAATAGAACAAGGTGGTTTAGGAATATTTGATTTCAAGGGATATTTTAGAATTATGAAATTAAGGCTCATACACATAACACAAGCAGAAGGTTGTATTTCAAAGTGGAAAGAGATGATGGTGAAGGGGGAGTTCAAGAAATAAGAAACAAATGGGATTTTGGATATAGATCCTTAAGAATAATAATGTCCCTACAGAACATTATATTCATAAAGCTGCAGAATGCATTCTAAGAGCTAAGCCAACATGGGAGTGGAGAAAGGAGATTTTGTCAATAGGGATGACTGCAAACAGAGGTGCAGAAAATAGGTGGGGAGAGCTGAAATTTACTGGAGAAAACTGTCAAAGCAGTCACAGTATTAGGAGAAAATAACTAGAGAGGGGAAAAACAATAGAGTGGGATGAGGCCAAGAAGAAGTTTTGACTTCACATTACAGACTCTCTTCCTTACCAGGGACTGATTCTAGAGTATAGGCAAAGAAAAAGGGATATGGGAGTCCTAAGGGAAAGACTTGCTTTGGTAAAGTTTTTAGTTTAATCTCGAACATAAGCTGCTGTTAAAAAAGGATAATTAGTAAGGCATATAATATATTGCATGATAACTATAAGAATTAATTAGAGGAGGTTAAAAAATTGGGAAGAGAGACTCAAAACCTACTTGCAAGGGAACAATGGGAGTATATATGTATGACTCCCTAGGATGCAACAAAGTCCAAAAGGTTTAGGATTTTTGCTTGGAAGTGTTTGCATAGGTATTTTTATATCTTTAGCAGGCTTGAAAAAAATTTTCCTCAGGAAGGTAGCAAATGTTGATGGGGAAGAAAATAACAAGTGGGAACATGTTTTTTTGGGAGTGTAATGAGTTAGCAGATTTAAAAAAATTCCATACAGGGTGCTGTCAGAAATATTTGGGGAGAAAATAGCTGTAATTAAGGAAACAATTGTTTTGAGCTGAGACACTGGGCCTGAATTGCCTAGAGATAGTAAGGAGTTATTACTAAATTGAATTCTATTGACTGCTAAAGAAAGCAATAACTAGAAAATGGAAATCCGCATCTAAAACAAATGTATCTGAAGTACTGAATATTGTAAAATAAATAAAAGAACTGGAAGTGGGATATTTAGAAAATGGAAGGAGCAAATTACATAAAAATAAATGGAATTTGTATTAACAATACATCCCAAATAAAGTTCAGGAAGAAGAGTGAGGTTTAAGGGAAGGAAGGAATTGAGCAGTTTAGGTAATGTGGACAGAATGACAGATGCAGAAAGAAAAAAAAAACATCTGTGTAATGTATAATGTATGTAAATAAGAAAAGTGTTAATATGGTTGTTTTCTTTTCTATTGATGCATGTTCGCCTATATCATAAATGATAATTAAACAAAGGTGTGACATCTCTCCTCTGCGTCAGTGATGAGGGAGTCTCAGTCCTCAGCACAGATACCGGTGAGAGATGTTCACTTGGAATAAAAATGGATACACACAGTATTTCCAGTTGCAACTCTCTGCACCAAGCACAATTTCCCTTAAGAGCACTCTGGGAACACACTCAGTTAGGAGGCAGGGTTTCTCTCTCTCTCTCTCTCTCTCTCTCTCTCTCTCTCTCTCCAGGCCCCAGTAAGACTCCCCACTGATGCTGCTATAGAGTTGAGTCCTCAGCCAAGTGTTCCAAGCCAAGTCATCCACCACCATCTCTGTGAAACAACTGATCTCTGTCCCTGCTCTAAGTAGCTCACACACACACTTTTTGAGATTTGATTTTTGCACACACACACACACACACACACACACACACACACACACACACACACACACACACACACACACACACACACCTGGGAAAATCTGGCACATATTTACCAGCTATGCCCAGAGTATAAGGTCGGTACTGCCACCAGAACAAGTTACTCTAAGGCTCTTCCAAGGGTACCCAATTATACTGAGTAAAATTAATGCCAGTACAAATTGTAGCATTTCACCAATGTAGCAAGGCTTTTAGGAGTAGCCACAGTGTCACCAAATAAATATAAGTACTCACAAAGATTAAACTATTCTCTAAAAGACCAGCCACAATTAAAAGTTTAAATATATTTAATAATAAATAATAAAATAATGTGAAAATACTAAATATCTATTTACAATAACCACCAGAGTTTCAGCCACAGGAAATATTAAAAATAACATAGATGGAAATGTTCACACAGATACAGAAAAGCAATACTTAACTAATCCCACTATGTTTTCCTGACTGATCCCTGGTTGCTTACTAAAGCAGGACAAGAGGTGAGTGATCCTTTTTTGTCAGGTTTCAAAAACAGACTGCACTGAGACTTCTGTCTCATCTAGTATTAAAACATCATTTTAGTGCTGGATTACAGAATGACGTCACATACATCTGGTCATCTGACTCTGGTTCCCACACTACCCCCCTTGCTAGAAAGTTAACCAGAATTTAGCATATATGTGTTACCATACACACAGATAAAGCTTTGCTGAGATGTGTAATAGCATCTGGAAGCTATAAAACCGTTTCTAAACGTCCACCCTTAAAGGGTAGCAATTAGTTCACCCCTAATAACAGTTCAGTAGGATTCCTAGTCCTGGTTTTCACAAACATTTTGTCTCTGGCTGCAATCAAAACTGAAGATACAATCTTTATGGCCTAACCAGGTAATTTAATTTCAGACTATTTTTCAAAGTTAGGTGGACTGTGATTAACCTCTTTTCTTCCGGTATCCTCTGTTACAATATATTAATTTCAACAGTTACAATACAGTCTGACATACAGGTGTAGCTCTTTTATGTCCAGTAGGACCTAATGTTGGTACATTTTTAATACAAGAAGCTTTACAAATACATTTTCAACACAAGCATCTGTACACATCCGGTTCATATACAAATGACACATAATTCTTTACAAAACTCCAGCTAGCTATGCTGGCATATGTTATGCATCCACTGCCCTACTTCTCCTGGCATAGCAGGCAATGCCTCACATCATCACATCTCTCGCCCCCTTTGAAGACTCAAGCTAGCTTTTCAAGTGACCCATGAGAAACATGACTTGTGGGACATGAGCCTGTTTGGGAATACAACAACCAATACCCTGTCTTGAGAACCCATCTGCATTGACATTACTGACCCCACTACAGTACTGCAGTATCATGTCATATGCCTGCAACCCTAGGCTCCACCTTAATAACTTGGCATTTTGCTGGCTGGCTTGATAAAGCCAAAGATCCCCCTCAGACCCCTCCTGCAACCCACTGCAAATACACAGCACCAGGGCCTCCCTATCATGGTAAAGCATCATCATGTTAACATGGTACAGTCTGCACTCCTGCCTAGCAGTTCTACCATGTAGTTAACATCACTGACCTTCCTTATCACTTTGAAGGGTCCTTCCCAAGCTACCTTCAGCTTATTGTGTCTGACAGGAATGAGAACCATAACCTGCTGTCCCACAGCATACTCTTGAGCTTGAGCATTCCTGTCATACCAAACCTTTTTTCTACTGTTGGGCTTCTGCCAGGTTCTCCTGGTCCAATCCCATGGAGTTCTCTAAGCCTTGTCCTGAGGTTTAGGACATATGCTGCAACAGACTACTTGTGGGATTCACACTCATTCTCCCACTCATTCCAAATCAAATCTAAAGGCCCCCCCCCTCACACTATGCTCATACAGCAACTCAAAGGGTGAAATACCTGTGGATTCCTGGGGTATCTCTCTGTATGCAAACAGCAGATGGGGCAAATATTTGTCCCAGTCCCTCCTACACTGGTCTGAAAATGCCCTTATCATGGTCTTTAGTGCAGAGTTTAACCTCTGCACAACACAATTAGTCTGGGGGGTGGTAGGGTGTGGTCTTTAGGTGCTTCACCCCACAGAGCTCCAAGAGACAAGCCAGCAGTTCTGACATGAAATTGGCACCTCTGTCAGTCAGTATTTCTCTCAGGAAACCTACACTACTGAAAACCTCTAACAAAGCATTTGCTACCTTCACTGCCTCAATGGAGGTCAGAGCCACCGCCTCAGGTTATCTTTTAATTATTACCATAATCTACTACCACCAGGATATACTTATTTCCTTGTGGGGTACTCAGAGGCCCCACAATATCTATAGCTACTCTCTGAAATGGCTCCTCAATCACAGGCAAAGGCATCAAAGGAGCTTTGACCTTGTCTCCTGCCTTGCTTACTTTTTAGCACATCTCACAGGTCCCGCAGTACCCTGCTACACCCCTTGCAATCCCAGGCCAATAAAAGTTCTGCATAATACATCTCTTGGTATGCTTTATGCCCATATGATCTGCAAAAGGTATGTCATTGGCTATGGCTAGAACTGCCAGATGGTAGGCTCTGAGTACTACCAACTGCTGTATTACCTCACCCTCTAGTCCTCCCTCAGTCTATCCAGACTCCCCTTTTCCTTGACAATCAAATGCCACCCTAGCTACCTCCCTCAAGCCTCTTAGTGTAGGGTCTGAGAGCTGAGCCTGTCTCATCTATACCTTTGTGACCCTTCCCAACTCCCCTTCTACACAAATTTTGGTATCCTCTGACAGCGGTGCCTCAGTGTCAGCCAGGGTACTACCACTCACCTCTGCCCTTGCAGTAACTCTGTCTAAGGGAACATCAGTACCTACCAGCAGTTGTGGCTCACCTTCAGGCTCACTGCTACAAGGTAGCCTCCTTCCTAAAGTAGCCACCTCACTTGCCCTGGCTACAGGTGTGGGGTCTGTCTGGGTCTCCCCCAGGCTACCAGCCCCACACACCTGTCTCTAAGCCTGATTGCATGTAACTGCATGTATACAAGGTACTACATTATCAAAATCATTCCCTATCAGGACATCTGCATATCCTCAAACACACCTACTTGCTTGCTTCCTTTTCCACCCTCCCAGCCAAGGTGAATCCTGGCCAAAGGCATTTGGAATGGGATCCCTCCCAAAGCTCTGACTGGAGTTGACTGCCCAAGTGAGTACTGCTCCTCTTTAACCACTGCAGGCTTCATATTGGTTACATCAGAGGCTGTGTCTCTCTTAGCATTGGCCTGTTTTCCATCCATTAAGATAGGATATAAACTCCAGTGATAGTCTGGTACCCCTGCTGTCACCAGAGAACTTAACACTGGCATACTGTTACTCTCACTTGCTGGCTCCACCACCTTTTGTTCTCCACCTTGCTTCCATGGACATCTGTATGCTACATATCTCCACTGGTTACATTTAAAACATCTAACCCTTGATCCTGACCATGTACTTGAACTAGTGGCTTCTCATGTTACTGGTGGACTCTTTTGGGGTGGTTAGGGCTGCCCACCATGGGTTCCTTATATCCATGTGCAGCACTGGATATCCCTTTCTTCAGTGATGCCCTGCTTGCTAAGTAGAGATCCCCTTTTCTCCTTCAGCTCGTCTGCAGAGTTAAACTCCTGGTCTGCCAACCAGATTCTCATGTCCTCAGGCAAAGTTCTAGGGGCTTGTTCCCTCACCAAAAAGTCTGCCAGCCTTTCAAAAGTGGTGACCTGACATCCACTCACCCACCTATGAAAATAAGTGCTTAATTCAGCAATATAATCGCATACACTTTCATCTGAATGTGTCTATGGTCTTGAAACATTTTTCTGTAAGCTTCAGGTGTTAACTTAAAATATTCCAATAAATATTGCTTTATTTTATCATAGTTTAAACAATCAGTATCAGACAATTTAGAAACAGCAGTTAAAACTTTACCATGGAGTAAGGGGGTCAGGAACCATACCCAGAACCCTTGGTCAACATTATACTGTTTACATACTCTATCAAATATATGAATAAAACTATTTAAATTATCATTCTCTGTAAACTGTGGAAGAAATTTACTGACCTTTATTGCTTCTGGAGTTCAGTTATTCCCTTCCCAATTATGTCCATGACCCTGACTAAGAGCCAGTATCTCCCTCTCATGTTCTTTTTCTCATTTTCTTCAGCCTCCAAATGCCGCAGCCTCTCTGCTGATTCTAATTCTAACGGTTTCTCCTATTCTTCGGCCTCCAAACACCTCAGTCTATCCACTAATTTTAATTGCAAAGATTTGGCCTCCAGTTCAAGTCTCTAACTCCAGATGGATTTTTAAGTCATGTCAGGAAAAAGTGAACTATCCTGTTCCTGAAGGCTGCAATTCCCGATTACCAAACTGGTTGTCTTCCTGGTTGCTGGTCTGAGTTGTGGCTAAGGCTGAAATCATTTCCTCTTTAGTCAGCTTGGCATGCACCAGTCTTTTGACCTTGCACACCATGGCCAAACGGTTCTTATGCAGCTCTCTGCACCAAGCCCAATTTCTCTTAAGAGCAGAAAGGGAACACACTCAGTCTAGGGGCTGTGTTCCCCCCCCGCTCTCTCTCTCTCTCTCTCTTCAGGCCCCCAGTAAGACTCCCTACTGATACAGCTGTAGAGCTGAGTCCTCAGCTAAGTGTTCCAAGTCAAGTCCTCCACCACCCTCTCTGTGAAATCAGTGCTCTGTGTCCCTGCTCCAAGTAGCAGACACACACACACTCTTTGAGATTTGATTTTCACGCACACACACACACACACACACACACACACACACACACACACACACACACACACACACACACACACACACACACACACACACACACACACACACACACACACACACACACACACACACACACCTGGGAAAAGCGGGCACATATTTACCAGCTATGCCCGGAGTATAAGGTAGGTACTACCACCAGAACACTCCAAAGCAAGACACTCTAAGGCTCTTACAAGGGTATCCAATTATACTGAGTAAAATTAATACTAATATAAATGGTAGTGTTTGACCAATACAGCAAGGCTTTCATGAGTGGCCACAGTGTCACCAAATAAATATAAATACTCTCAAAGGTTAAATATTCTCTAAAAGGCCAGCAACAATGAAAAGTTTAAATAAAACAACATGAAAATACTAAATATCTATTTACAATAACCACCCGAGTTTCAATCACAGGAAATATTAAAAATAATACAGATAGGTTCACACAGATACAGAAGAACAATACTAACTAATCTCACTATGTTTTTTTGACTGATCCCTGGTTGCTAACTAAAGCAGGACAAGATGAAGTGGGTGAGTGATCCTTTTTTGTGAGGTTTCAAAAACAGACTGCACTGAGACTTCTGTCTTATCTAGTATTAAAACATAATTTTAGTGCTGAGTTACAGAATAACATCACATATATCTGGTCATCTGACTCTGGTTCCCACACTACCCCCCTTTGCTAGAAAGTGAACCAGAATTTAGCATATATGTGCTACCATACACACAGATAAAGCTTTACTGAGATGTGTAATAGCATCTGGAAGCTATAAAACCATTTCTAAACTTCAACCCTTACAGGATAGCAATTAGTTCACCCCTAACGACAATACAGTAGGATTCATAGCCCTGGTTTTCACAGACATTTCGTGTCTGGCTGCATTCAGAACTGTAAAATACAATCTTTATGACCTAAACCAGGAAAATTAATTTCAGACTATTTTTAAAGTTAGCTGGACTGAGATTAACCTTTTCTCTTCCAGTATCCTCTGTTACAATATATTCATTTCAACAGTTACAATACAGTCTGACATACAGGTGTATTTCTTTTCTGTCCAGCAGGACCCACTGTCGGTACATTTTAACACAAGCAGCTTTACAAATACATTTTCAACATAAGCACCTGTAAAAATTAGCTTGATATAGAAATGGCACTAGCTATGCTGGCATATGTTACACATCCACTGCCCTACTTCTCATAGCATAGCTGGCAATACCTCACATCATCACAAAAGTTATTAAAAAATCTATAATCTGAGGTACTGCAGGCAACTGGCACAAAGTGTCTGATAGAATAATGCCAAAGAAGCTGAAAAATAAGATATGAAAAAAGTGGTGCAACCAGTGCTTTTGTATGGCACAGAAACCTGGGCAGTGAAGGCAAAGCAGCTGAGGAAGTTAGGGGTGATGAAGATGAAGTATTTAAGATGAGCAAAAGAATGCACAGTGTAGGACAAAAAAAGAAATGAGGAAATCAGAGCTGAAGCCAGAGTGGCCCCAGCTGCAGTGAAGGTTAAGGAAAACAGATTATGGTTTCAGTTACGTATACCAGAAAGAGGTAGATGATTTGGTGAAAAAGATTTGGGAGAAAAGGGAAGAATACAACAGAAAATGAAAATGTTCAGACAAGAGATGGATGAATTACATGAAAGAATACCTACAATAGTCACAAATAACTGTTGATGAAGATAATAGAGTGTTATTGAATTGAGAAAAGTGTTGACAGTTGATGTAACACCCAACCCTATGTAGAATATTGGTTAAAAGGGGGTATTTGTTGATGATGACAGTGATGTCTACTTTGTGGAAGTTTCACCCTGCTAACGTAATCTGTGAAAAAATACCACTAATTAACCGTAATATATCTTAACAGAATAGTATTACAGTATTACAGTATTTGAGTCAATAACAGCTTCAGTTGAACAGGTTCCAATGCTGGGGTCTGTATTATGTGATCAAAGAATCTCTTCTTCAAACACATAGTAATCGACATGTATACATAGAATGTTGTAAACCGCGAATGGCCACATCCTCGAATTTTTTCCTTTGGAAAAATTCACGTGGCCATAAAATAAAAAACAAACTTCAAAACACTAATTAAGTGGGGGGAGGCTTCATCCCCCCCACACCCCCCTAACTAAATATACCAACTCTGAGATTGCTCTACATTGAAGAAAAGGGCAATTCCCGATAATGGCCAACTGAACTTTTTCCCGAGGAAAAAATTAGAGGATGTGGCCATTCACAGTTTACATTGTTTGCTGTATATCTGCTGATTATTATGTGTTCGAAGAAGAGATTCTTTGATCACATAATATAGACCACCAATGCTGCACTAAAAGGCCTACCTCAATTTAAAGTCTACACAAAATACATAAAGAGTTAAAGGGCTTAGGTCATCATAGCACTAACTTAATGTTCCACCTGAAAAGAAGTACCACTGAACAGGTAAAATACCGGGCCCTCCCCGACTCACTGAAGGCACAGTCTGATAAAAAGAAACTATAGGTTGGTAGCTATCCCCTGCAAAAATAGTAAAGACATAGTGTAAGATGAAT
The DNA here is from genome assembly GCF_019279795.1 of Protopterus annectens. Classification (NCBI taxonomy): domain Eukaryota; kingdom Metazoa; phylum Chordata; order Ceratodontiformes; family Protopteridae; genus Protopterus; species Protopterus annectens. Next base: position 398,093,576 of record NC_056730.1, on the reverse strand, counting down.
GGTTACATTATGTTTTGATTTCATTTCTGGTTACACGTTGTATAGCCTTGCAGCAGGAATAGTAGTAAAGTATGGCCTTGCCGTAAACTGATTCATTTTTATGTGCTATTATTTACACGTCTTCATTTATTTAATTAGAATAGTGTGTGTATATGTGTATTTCCATGTGTTTGTATGAATTTGTGTCTGTATGTCTTGTAACAATGTCTGTGATTTTCTGTGTGTTTGTGTGTATACATCTGAATTTCTGTATATGTGAGAGACATTGCTTTTCTCATCCTTTGCATCTGTGTGTCTGTATGCATGCTTGTATATGTGTACCGACTTGACTTACATTTTATGTGCAAAATATTTCCCCAACAACAATTATATATCCTGCACCAATCTTGACGCATTAGGCAAAGGAACACTTTTACATTAAAAATATAAAAAAAATGTATGTACTAATAATAAAACAAAGACAAAACAATTAAACAGATGACCTTTTTACTAAACACAATAAAGTCCTTTAGGGTATGCATTAAAGGAAGAAAAAACACTTTCCAGTGGTGGGGAGGTCCTTCACCTGTGGCTTCAAGCCTCATAACACCCTTGAATTTTTCATTATTTCCCTGAACACCCACCCTGTCAAGCAGTACTGCTTGCATAAAAATGACATAATGTTTTTGATAAAAAAGATCTGCCTTTGCTTTTTTTTTCCTTTGTCCTTTCCATCTCTCTCTCTCTCTCCTTGCTTTGCTGTTTTTTATCTCCCTTATTTGTATTTTTATTATATACTCTTAAAACTATTGGATGATATACGGTATACTGAAAATAGGTATTTAATAACAGGTCCTTAGAGGCCCCATGGTTACTTCTCAGTCCAAAAAAATTTAAACATGTATCCCTTTTTTGCCTTTCACAGGAATTATATGTCTGTATAATATAATATCAATATTTCTGTATATATCATAGTCCATTCTGATAAACTCTTTTAACAAAATATTTAAATTGGGAAGACCTATATTAGTTGATTATCATTAGACATGAAGAGCTTAATCAGTTCAGAATTTGCATAGTTCATTTCAACAACTAGGAGACAGCTCATAAATGTAAACATTTCATGGGCTGCTCTGCTGTAATGTCTAACAGCCTAAGAACATTGTGAAGTTTAAATAAATACATGTAATAATACAAATAAAAATCACTTTAAATTAAAATATAACTTCAAAGATATTTTCTTTTCTTTCCTTCTTTCTTTCTTCCTCTGTCTTTTGTTATCTTTCTTAACTGTAAGAAAGAAGACAGGATAGCAAGTAGAGAATGGAAAATGAGACCATTGTTAAAACATGCATTTTTTTCTCTTATCTTTTTCTGTTTTCATCAGGAAGACACATCAGTTTGGTTTTGTCAAGGAAACATCATGTCTTCCGACAACATTTTGATTTTTTTCAAGGGTGGATTATGTCTTCTTTGAGAAGGTTACAGAAGCAATGGACAGGGGAAGTTCATAGGTTCATAGGATCATAGGTTTATACTAGGCTATCTGCCCTAAGGCATTTATAAGCCTAGCCCAAAGTTATGTGGCTTACGCCACCCCTTATGTTAGAAATAATGTGCCCATTAGTTTGTTGTGCCTCTGTCCAGCAGTGACACAGAGATGATTCCTGGGGTAAACCTACGATCTCCCATCCACCGGTCAAGATTTCTCTTGAACAGTGCCAGCGAGGTGCTCTGCCTCACATGGACCGGGATTTTATTCCACAGCATGGGGAGTCTCTGGGTGATAAATCTATCCCTCCAGCACGTCCTATTTATATCCGTGCTAAGGTTTAAGTCACTTGCTCTAGTGGTTCTGGTGGATTTGGATTTTTTGAGGTGGAGCATGTCCATTAATTCCGGGTTGGTCATGGCCTTGTATGTCAGGCACAGGTCACCTCTGAGCAGACGGTATGCAACTGAATAGAGTTGGAGTTTCTTCAGTCTGGCATGCAACTGAATAGAGTTGGAGTTTCTTCAGTCTGGCAGTATATGACAGGTTTTGGAGTCCCTTTATCCTTTTGGTGAGGAACTTTTGGGGTCTCTCCAATTGCTGCAGGTGTCGGGTGAGATACAGCCCGAATGGGGCATTGTACTCGATCATTGGTCTGATAAGTGAAGAGTACAGGGGAACAATGACCTCACTTGATCTGGATGTGAATCCCTTCATGATCAGATCAGCAATGTAGAAGGTCTTTCGAACCACTTTAGCAACGTGAGTGTTAAACGAGAGGCCACTGTCAACCTGGGTACCCAGGTCCCTGATAACCTCTTCTGTGCTTAGTGGGTTGCCAGCTATATGGTAGCTTGGGGTTACCTTGTTTTTCCTGAAGGGTATGACTATACACTTTTTTGCGTTTAACTTCAGGCCATGGCTCTGGCACCAGCTATCAGTTTCCGTGAGACCCCTCTGAAGGATGTCTGTGTCCGATGTACTATCCACTATGGCACCCAGTTTGCAGTCATCCGCAAACTTTGTCAGCCATAGTCCTCCTATGTTTGCCTGTACTTCTGAGAAATAGATGCCGAACAATAGGAGGCCAAGGACTGAGCCCTGTGGGACACCACTTGTAACCGGCTTGGAGTCTGACATGGCTCCAGCAACTCTAACCCTGTGGGTTCTGTCCTTTAGCCAGTTTGCAACCCATCTTGTGACATATGGGTTTACATTTAAGCTGGTAAGTTTCTCTATGATACCCGAGTGGGGTATTGTGTCAAAAGCTTTTGCAAGGTCAAGGTAGGCTGTATGGACTGCTTTTCCCTCATCAATGGCCTTGGTAACTGTTTCGAAGAAGTCGACCAAGTTCAAAAGGCAAGATCTGCCCTTGACAAAGCCAAACTGGGTTGGGTCCAAGGTCTGCAAGTCCCCTATGTCCTTGTTTATGAGTTCCATTATGATCCTCTCCATAGCTTTGCAGACCAGGCTTGTTAAGCTTATGGGGCAGTAATTACCAGGGTCTGTAGAGGCACCGCCTTTGTGGAGTGGGACCACAGTTGCCGTACGCCACTCCTTGGGCACATATCCTGTGGTAAGGCTAAGATTAAACAGCTGCCTTATGTGCGGGTTTAGTTCTTCATTGAGTTCATGTAGCACACAGCCGGGGACACCATCCGGTCCCATTGATGCTGTGTTTTTAGCTTTAGAGAGAGCAGCTTTCACCTGCGCATTTGAGATGTCTGGGAGGCTACACTCTGTTGGGATAGTTATCTCTCCTTTTGGGGGGGGGGGGTGAAGTTTGCGCTGAACCTGTCTGCCAGTATGTTGGCAATGTCTGTGGGTTCAGTGATTTTTGTATCATTGTGGACTAATTCTGAGCATATATGGGAGTTTCCACCCAGGCTTCTGACATAGCTGAAGAAGGCCTTATGATTGTCGTTTGAATCTATGGCAATTTTTTTCTCAAAGTTGGCCTTGGATGATTTTATGAGGGATCATAGTTTCTTGCTAGTACTGATCAAAGATGCCTTCCCTTTTTGGGATTTTGCTCTATCATGTAATAGCTTTCTCCTCTTATTGTAAAGTTTGTTTATGGCTGGGGTCCACCAGACTGGATGTTTACCCTTGGTGGAAAGAGTCTTGGTTTTATTTGGGATTGCCTGATCCATGCAGTCCTGAAGGTGTTCATAGAAGGCATTTGTAAGGGCTTCCGCAGCTTGGGTTGTGATTTCCATTGGCTCGGGGGCCTTGAAGGATACCACACCTGTCTTGAGTAGTGTGAAGTTTGCTTTAGAGAAATTCTTCACTGTTGTCTTTTTTGTTTGGGGTGGGGGCGGGATGTGGATTTCTAGTGAGATTAGTTTATGATCTGATCTCACCAAAGAGGGATATACTTCCGGTGTGGAGCATTTTGTCCCCATGTTTGTGATGATGAGATCTAGTATATTTTCTCCTCTTGTGGGGACGGTGACTAGTTGTTCCATGGCATTTGAATTTATGAACTCCAGGAACCTTTGGGCTAGAAAGTTGGGGCTTGAGTAATGTTCCCAGTCTATGTTCAGGTAGTTGAAGTCACCCAATATGATGGTGTTTGGTGATACATTTATACCCTCCAGTGTCTTCAGGAAGGCTGTGTGGGTTTCCTGAGTTTGAGAGGGTGGCCTGTAGCATGCTACAAATTGTAGAGCAGTTTTGCCTATGGTTAATTGCACCTGGATGGTTTCCAATGCTTCGTGCGTAGCCACCAACCTGGAGGTGTGGGTATCCTTGATGAATATGGATACACCCCCTCCTTTTGTGGTATGGTCCGGGTTTTGGGGCCGGAACGCATGATATGAGGTAAAACCTGATAGTGCCGGGGTGCTCTCAGGAGCCTTGAACCAGGTTTCAGTCACAGCACAGACATCGATGTTCTCCATACTGAGAAGGGCCTCGAGTGCGTGCATTTTGAGATTTAGACTTCTGGCATTGAGCAGCATTACCCTTAGTTTCTTCCGTTTTGTTTTCTAGGGTGGTAGGTTTAGAATTTGAGCCTTGCCTAAAAGGCACTATGGGGTGGCAAGAGCCTTAGCCAATATCCGGAATCCCAGGTTGACAGGTGCAAGCCGTCCCTTGCGAAGCAGCGTGGCTTGTCAAGCATGTCATCCCAAGCAGACAGACACTGGATCCCCTTTGAATGACACCAGAAATTAAGCCAGTTGTTAAAGCTGATCATCTTGTCACTATATTGTGGCATCATTCGTGGTGAAGGAAGGATACTGCTCAGGGTCAGGGTCATACCTGCCTGGGCTACATAATCAGAGAGCTCCTCTATGTCTCTTTTCATGTAGTCCAGGGAGGTACATCTCAGGTCGTTCACACCAGCATGGACAATGACTGTGTCATACTTGTACTTGCCGTGGAGTGACCTGAGTGCTTGTGTTATGTGGCGGATTCTAGCGCCCGATAGGCAGCTTACCCATGACCTTCTCCTTGTTCAGCCTGGTGAGTGGGACGTCAGTGTGTCTGACTATGGAGTCACCTATGACAAGTATGTTTGGTGTTGTATTTGTCAGTCCACTCAGCATATCTGGGTCTAACCAAAGCATTTGACACTGTACTCCATGCTGGCATTGTAAACAAGCTAAAAGAACTAAAGGTTGACCTTTACATGGTAAGGTAGATTGCAAACTGGCTGAAAGAACTCGTGCAGTTAAGGTAGAAGATGACAAATGTAGCCACAGTGCACAATACTGCAACCTCCTATTTGGTATACAGTTTTTACCACAAACCCTGACCAATGGCTAACAAAATTCATCAATGATAGCAGGTTGGATAGCATCTATTACCCCATTGACACAGATGTGCATCAGCAAGAAGTAGTCTTTAAAAAACAATCATTTACATAGAAAGAGCTCAAACTAGCTGCAGAAAAGTGCAGTTTTGTCACCTTTAGGAAACAATCCCCTCACTTATAACTTATGGCATAGCCAGTACCTCACTGTGCATAGACACAGTCATCAGGGATCTTAGCAACTGGTTCGGCAGTTCCCTTATGTTTAACAACCATGTTGCAACAGTAGTTAGGAAATCCTTCTGTGTAGAACAACTACTTTCCAAAGATACCTTGTCTATGTCATGAGATAATCAAAACCAACAAAAAAACACCTTGTACCATGCCACACAAACACTGAAAAACTAAAAATGGTCACCAGAAAGAGTCAAAAGATTTTGATAAAAATTAGTGCTTTTGTACCTTATTAACTACAGAACTTCATTAGACAAAATGTTAATCAAACAACTGCTAATATAATCAATCAGATATTACCATCTAGTGTTCAACCAGCAAGCTGCATGTAATTCTATGCACACTTAAGAAACATTTTTAAAAAGCCTTCCAATACGTATGTCTCAAGTTCAATCATCATATTTTCATATAAACATCAATAAAAAGAAAAAAATGCATTACACTTATATAGTATCCCTTTTAAACAATAATAAAATGGTGGCACCTCCAAGATGGCTGCACGTTGATTAAAAGCTCAGGTCTAGCTCTTCCAGTGTGAAAATAGAAACTTAGCTGAGAAAGCCAGTGAACCTAGATTTCTCCATAAATTTCAGTAACTGGCTAGTAAGTGCACTGCCTGGTTGTCAGAAATACAGAGGATCTGAAGGAAAATCTATAAAAGGCACAAAAACACTGACTGGAAAAATTACTGTAGCTATTCAGCAAAAACAGTACAAGCTCTAGATGGGTCTATTATATCAGCAAAATGTAAATACATTAAATACAACTCATTTTTAAGGAAAGCAAACTCCGTGAATGATCATTACATCAAAAATTTTCGAACAGTAAGTAACTAGTGGGCCATCTTCAGGAATTTTCCCTTTCCCCACTGTAGTGTGATCTCAGTTGGTGTGGGGGGCACACACAGCCCCCCACCAGGATGGGTTTTAAATTTTTCTGTTTTTATGTGATCGTTATGTTGGCCCACTGGTTACCTACCTTGGAAAAAATTTAGATGTAACGATCATTCACGGAGTTTCGCTTTCACTGATAACAGATCAGTGAGGAGGTATTCAGTATATTTACTTTTCACTGATATAATATAGAGTTACTCCAGACATGACTTCCAGTAACCTAGAGGAAAGTATAAGACAACCACACACAGACATGACTAAAATAAATGAAACACTGATGGAGTATACCAACTCAGACAATAAAAGGCTGGAAAAAATGAAAGAAGCTTTAAACAGATATTCAGATTAGGTGATAAAACTGCAAAACTCAGAGGGTGAAATGAGGAAAAGGGTAGCTGAATATGAGTGCACAAGAGCAAATGTTTAAAAAAATAATAGAATTAGAGGACAGAGCACATAGGGGAAAACTAAGATTTTCTGCTGTACCTGAGAAGCTGGAAGGAACAGATTGTATTAATTGTATGAAAGTATAAATAAGCAACTAGACTGGTATTCTACAATAGGAATTGTTAATTGAAAAGGCACGTCGTGTGTATGCTCCAAACCCGGCTATGAGAAAACAACCTAGACCTTTAATACTAAAGATGCAATCTTACTGGCAGAAGAAGTTGATTCTGACAAAACTTTGGCACAAGGACAAAATACTAAAAGTGGGAGACAGTAGAGTGTCTGTGAAGAATGACTACTCATTCTACACCAAGCAGAAGAGGAGTAAATTTCTCACATTATTTAGGGAATATTGAGAAGCATACCTCTCAACCTGAAAACATCAAAAATCTGGACAAGGCCCATGAAAAATATGTACAAACCTGTATGCTGATTAACATCTAATTTGCATACATAAAGTCTACTTCCACACCCACACTATAAATAGAATGACAGTAGAGTAAGCCATAGACAGCTTTTCACACTTATTTTCAATTTCATTTTTTTGGGGGGGGGCAAAAGGTCAAAAACCAGGGACACATTTTAAACATTGCTTGTATAATTTTGTAGTTACTAGAATAAAATGTTATGTTACCAACATAGATTTCACTGGTAAGTCTTGAACCCAGGACCCTATGCACTATAGCCAGAGCAACATACCACTATGTCAAATCAGCAGCTTTCTGAAAAATAGGAAGACCGAAAATTAATGGCTATAATTTAGTGAATTCATTTCTCACTTCTCACCATGGCTCTCAACCTCTTAGCACAAAAAAACTGGATAAAGCCAATAATGGGGAATACAAATTCAGCTCTCGCATCTCACCATAGCTCTCAACTCTTAGCACAAACAAAGTGGACAAAGCTCATAAGTAGTGGTGGCTAGAGACTTACCAGGGACACATTTTAAACATTGCTTGTATAATTTTGTAAAGTTACTACAATAAAATGTTGTGTTACTACCATGCATTTCATGTCAAGTCTTGAACCCAGGACCCTATGCACTACAGTCAGAGCAACATACCACTATGCCAAATTGGCAGCTTGCTGAAAAATAGGAATACTAAAACTTAATGGCTTTCATTTAGTGAATTCATTTCTCACTTCACATCTCACCATAACGCTCAGCCTCTTAGCACAAAAAACCTGGACAAACAAAGTCAATAATGAATAACAAAGATGAATCTGCACTCCCACGAAGCAAATTCTTCCGTGAGGGATATGTAATATATAAATAACCAAACTAACAGTTTCAACACAGAAGTAATCAAGGCAGACTCTATTTAAAACACTTGAAGCAAAATGTTCATATATAAACACTCAGAAAACTAAGATATGAAACATCAAAATCTATTTATTGACATGTACAACAATGGTTAGCACTTTCACCCAAGTGGCTTCATCAGACCTTACAAACATTCACAAAGTACAAAGCCATTTATATAATATACAATCATGACATCACATCCTGTAATCTAATCAACAATTTAAAAACACACGATTAAAAATCATGATATATAAATCATCTATTCCAAATTAAAACATACTAAAACACAATATTATGTGAAGTAATATAAAAACAACTCCCTTTTAGCTGATATTATTAAAAATGGACTAACTATCTCACTTTCAGTTTTCTTTTTTGTAGGGCCGGTTTCATAGGTATTTTGTCATTAAGCCCAGGTGTTTTGTCAGCTCTGAGCTTTACAATCCATCTCATCTCACAATTTTCTGTATGGCATTTAATATCACCCCCTCTGAGTCCAGGAATAATAGATTGTAGCACTAAAAACCTAAATTCATGTGTCTGATCATGATTCTTCACATGCTTTGCTAGAGCATTATGCTCCAAGCCTATACGTATGTGGTATAAATGCTCCCTGATACGTTGTCTCAACTTTCTATTTGTCTTACCTATATAGAATGCGGTACATATAATGCACCTAGCTAAATAAACCACATTTTCTGTGCCACAGTTCGCAGTAGTATTAAGGAAGTAAGTAATTCCAGTAACAGGATGTATAAAACTATCACTGGTATCAATGAACCTGCATTGGTTGCAATCCTGACATGGCACTGTTGTCTTATCACCCTCATTACTAATAGATCTTGTCTGTAGGCAGAAATAGCACAATCTCTGCTTCAAACTCTGTTTATTCTTAAAGAGAAACCTGGGTACATCACCCACAACATCACGTATGTTCTCCTCCAACAACAGGACATCCCAATGCTTACGTATTATATCACTTAATACGGGTGTATCTACTAAAAAGAACATAGGTACTCTGACATAAGATACATCATATCTACTAACATCGTTGTCTTGCTCTCCCATCCTTATATCCGAAAAATAAGGACTGGCACTAGTCATTCTGTCAATATCTACCTGATTCAGAATATAGTCTAACTCATGTGGTTTATATTGTCTGGCTAATAACATAGATCTCAAAATAGAGAGCTCATTCTTATATTTATCATAATCAGGGTTCAATCTCGATGCCCTCATTGCCTGACCCTTAACCACATTCTTGAAGACATATCTAGGATGCATGCTCTCTCTGTGTAGTAAAGTATTATGATAGCAGGTTTTCCTATGGAGTCCAGTATTCAAAAGACCATTGGACATCCTTTCTATCTGCACATCTAAGAATGAAATGTTGTACAACGAAAAATTCATGGAAAACTTCAAATAAGCAGTCATGCTGTTCAACTGTGTAAAAAACTCATATGAAGAGTCCTCACTACTGTCCCAAATAAAAAACAAATCGTCAACAAACCGTTTTTAAAAAACAACATTTCTCTTAAACCCATCAAGCTGGAACAAATACTCTTCCTCCCAACAGGCTATGAAAATGTTGGCGTAGCTACTGGCACAAGGTGTGCCCATAGCCACGCCATCATTCTGAATGAATAAACTGTCCTGGAAAAGGAAGATATTGTTCTGTAAAACTTAAGTCAATAGTTTTCAAATCATAACTGGAATGTGCAACCATGTACCGTTGCATACTCTCCATACCTTCAGCATTAGGTATCACTGTGAACAGACTGGTGATGTCCAAGGTAACCAATATATTATTTGCATCATCACTCACTGTTCTCATATAGTCATACAAACATATCAAGAATTGTTTGCTATCTCTCAGAATGTGTAAGTTGGCATCAACAAGGGGTCTCAAATGATTTTCAACAAACAAAGACAAGGGTTCAGTGACCCACCCCCGGCCTGAGACAATGGGTCTCAGGGGTGGGTTGGTCAAGTCCTTGTGTACCTTCGAAAGGCCATTAATAACAGGAATTAAAGGATTATTGACATACAAAAAATGATATAACTCAAAATCAACACATTCACTTAACAGAGCATCATCCAATGCATCATATATTTTAAAGACTTTGTTCTCAACACTCATCATATCAATAGGAGAATAAAAATTATTTTCATTAAGTAGCAGTACCATGTTGGCCTTGTACCATTCACGGTCAAGAACAAAAGAGCACCTGGGCTTATTGACAAAATACCTATGAAACTGGCCCTACAAAAAAGAAGTCTGAAAGTGAGATAGTTAGTCCATTTTTAATAATATCAGCTAAAAAGGGAGTTGTTTTTATATTACTTCACATAATATTGTGTTTTAGTATGTTTTAATTTGTGATAGATGATTTATATATCATGATTTTTAATCATGTGTTTTTAAATTGTTGATTAGATTACAGGATGTGATGTCATGATTGTATATTATATAAATGGCTTTGTACTTTGTGAATGTTTGTAAGGTCTGATGAAGCCACTTGGGTGAAAGCGCTAACCGTTGTTGTACATGCCAATAAATAGATTTTGATATTTCATATCTTAGTTTTCTGAGCATTTATATATGAACGTTTTGCTTCAAGTGTTTTCAATAGAGTCTGCCTTGGTTACTTCCGTGTTGAAACTGTTCATTTGGTTATTTATAAAGTCAATAATGAGGAATACAAATCCAGTTCTCACCATAGTTCTCAATTCTTAGCACAAAAAGCTGGGCAACACTCACAAGTGGTGGTGGCTAGGGACTTTAGGCTCTTAAAAATTCAGTTCTCACCATAGCTCTCACCTCTTAGCACAAAAACCTGGACAAAGCTCACAAGAGGTGGTGGCTATGGACTTTAGGCTCATTTTACCCTGTACACAAGGTACAGGGTTTGAGCCTGAGTACTTCTAGCCACCAGGTGTATTAACTGGGGGGCATTTCACACACACATACACACACATACACACACACACACACACACACACACACACACACACACACACACACACACACACACACACACACACACACACACACTTCTCTGAATGTTTCCTTACTATACATCTTCAGTCCGCAGGTCTGATTCTCTGAAAGTCAGTCCGATAAAGAATACTTGTGTAACCTGTTCAGCAACAGCAACCATTTGTCCAATTCACCACATAACGATGAAAGTTGGTCCGATTCCTGACAGCAACCATTTGTCTGATTCCTCCACAAAAAAGAATACTAGCAACTGTTTGTTGCTATTCCCACTCTCATGCAGTAGCCAGAACAGCCGGAAATGTGTGAGCTCCTTGAGCTCAATTCTGACAGGCTGGTAGCCCGGATGGAGCTGACATAATTGCACATGTGATGATGTCAGCTCTAACAAAAAATTCAGAAATGAAGATGTGCCACTCAGGAATCATGGCATTCCTTCATTTGAACCCCAAAACTTGGTAAAAAAACGATTAATTTGGCATGGTTGGGAGGCATGTTGAGAAGCTGGCATGAGATTCAAATTGCTGTACCCAGCTATCTTTAAAATATTTTTCCCCTTTATGAACAAAGTCAATTTTTGATGAAGTACATGCTAAGGAAGAAATACAGAGTTTGTCCAAAAAAAAGTGAGCTATGAAACAGAAGGAGATTCTACTTCTTGTTCTTCTAGTAATAAAGACCACAAGGAGACTGTGCCAGTGAAACCCTTTCCAGTGATTCAGTAGTAAATGCTTGTAAGAGAGGGAGAAAAAGCAAAATAGTTGACTAGAAGAATCAATTATACACTGGAAATAAAGCAGAGACAGGGTTTGAGATGAACATGAATAGTACAAGAAAATCTGGAAATATTGGACTTTCTTGAACTTGTATGGGACTCTAAAGCATATGCCCTACTTCATGTCATTAATGTTCCGAAAAATACTCGAGAGAGAAAGAGGAGGTAGGAAGTTAATGTAAGTAAAACAATTTATTTCTTAATAGTACTATTTAAATGGTGCATGATTTTCTTTGCATGCCATAAAGTTTTTTCAATTATTCTTAAATGTAATAGGGATACTAATATAAATAGGTGCTCCTTTTTTTTTTTTTTTTTTTGTTTCCTTCTCCTTTCACTCTTTCTCCTTGCTCAGTCTTAAGAAATGTAGGCACTGCAATGTAAAAAAAAAAAGATCTGGCTAAAAGAGCATGACAAAAGAAAAATTAGTGTGTTTTTTACTCTTTCTTGAATAGGGGAATGACAGGGTTAAGACCATTAGCTTAATCTAGTAAAGGTTTTATGAAAAAACAAGTAAATGAAAAAGAATATTTAATATTATAAAGTTTTTTTTCTAGTGAACTGTTTTGTGTCTGGTTCTCATGTTTCTAGCAATCTGATAAAGAGAAACAGCTTGTAGGCAATGTTTTCTGAAAGGAATTGAAGTGCTTTCCCAGCTGAGAGAGCCATAAAAATAAAACAAAACCAGATAGCACTTGATAGAACCACAGGCTATATCATGTGTCCTAGCATGGATAACCTTTCTTTTAGGTCAGCTCTAGTCTGCGTCTGTGGCTACATGCAACAATTATATATACTTTAGGGATACTAATATAACTAGGTGCTTCTTTTTTTTTTTTTTTTTTTTTTTTGTTTCCTTCTCCTTTCACTCTTTCTCCTTGTTCAGTCTTAAGAAATGTAGGCACTGCAATGTAAAAAAAAAAGATCTGGTTAAAAGAGCATGACAAAAGAAAAATTAGTGTGTTTTTTTACTCTTTCTTGAATGGGGGAATGACAGGGTTAAGACCATTAGCTTAATCTAGTAAAGGTTTTATGAGAAAACAAATAAATGAAAAAGAATATTTAATATTATAAAGTTTTTTTTTTTCTAGTGAACTGTTTTTTGTCTGGTTCTCATGTTTCTAGCAATCTGATAAAGAGAAACAGCTTGTAGGCAATGTTTTCTGAAAGGAATTGAAGTGCTTTCCCAGCTGAGAGAGCCATAAAAATAAAACAAAACCAGATAGCACTTGATAGAACCACAGGCTATACCATGCGTCTTAGCATGGATAACCTTTCTTTTAGGTCAGCTCTAGTCTGCATCTGTGGCTGTTGGTTTGGAACATTTGTTCCTATTAAAAAGGTAAAACATCAATATTTGAAGTTATACAAAGTTTTGTGTGTTATTTTTAAGTTAATAGGTTTTATTGTGTGTGTGTGTGTGTGTGTGTGTGTGTGTGTGTGTGTGTGTGTGTGTGTGTGTGTGTATTTTTTTTGAGGGTTTTCAATAAAACAAAATGGTCTGTAATATGTGACATAGGCTCAAATTAAGATGACAAGAAACAACTGTATAAAGATTAACCTTCCAAACAATACATGCATGTAACACAAAAGCTGAAACAAGACATTTAACAAAAAAGCTGTTATACATAAAAGGTAGAAATAGTAACCTCTCAAGAATATGATGCTTTCTTTAATGTCTTTAAAAGTTAGTGGTCTCATAGATAAATACAAAAGAAAAAGATCAGTGAAATATATTAAAAGATGTAGAGTGCAAATAGCTGTACTACAGGAGACACACCTAGAAAGAACTGAATATGTGAATTCGATAAAGAAGGGCTTTCAGGATAGTTATATTGCAAGATTTGCCACAGGCCTGCCCTACAAAACCCATCACTGTACTAATCTTCAGAACCTAGGTTGGATAGAACTACCAAATCTACTTCTACAGAAGCAACTTATTATTGCTTACAAAATACTCTCTCAACCTGAAAACACTCCCGGCCTGTCTGGAATAATTACCCCTTATACCAACCTAAATAGACTAAGATCATCTCACAGATTACTCGCACAGACAATCAAATCCTGTAACTCAGGAGGTGACTCTCTGTTTTCAAACACAGTGGGTAAAATATGGAACTCTCTTCCACCTAGTCTCACGAATCAACCTCCTAAATACTTTCAGAAATGGCCTCTCCCACCACTTCAAATCCCACTGGCTTTGCCAATGTTCTAATCCAGACTAACCCATAGCTCCCCCTCAACCTCCTCAGTGAAATTACTATCCTCCTAGGCCTCAAGCCATCTACTCTCCCCCTGAAACTAACTACTTGTAGGTTTGTTTCTTATAATAATTGTTCACTGTACATCCTAATGTAACTTTTTCTTACCTGTGTATACTAACTATATGATGCTTTGTTTTTCTCTTTATAATTGTTATTGTACATACTAATGTAACTTTTTTTTTCTTCCCTGGGTATTTAGTGCATAACTACAATCGTATGTTAGCTGTCAAACATTGTTGTAACCTACTATGTACTATTGGAACTTTTTGTAACCTACTATGTACTATTGGAGCTTTTCTCCCCGGGCCTCCGCTGAAAATGGACATGTGTCCAGTCGGACTTTCCCGGTCAACAAATGTAAAATAAAATAAAAATAAATAAAATAAATAAATAAAATAAAATACCTGGGGCAATGGAAGACAGGAGTACTTTAATTGCAATAGGAGTTCCAATAGTTACAGAACAGGATACATTGACAATAATGGTAGATTTGTAGTACTGAGGGGCTACTGGCAAGGGAAGTGGATTACACTGGCATGTATTTATATTCCACCAAAAACTGCTATAATGGAGCTTACAAAAATTCTGGAAGAAATAATTAGCTTTCAGCAAGGAATATTACTTATAGGTGGGGACTGGAATTTGATTTTCAAAAGTGAAAATGTGTTTGGGGGGGACCAGAAGGGAAATATAACAAAAGGAAGATAATTTTTTAAAGAAATTTATGAAAATATTTGGCATGGAAGATGTGTATGTCAGAGTGAATTTATTTATTTTACATTTGTTTACTGGGAAAGTCCAACTGGACAATTGTCCTTTTTCAGTGGTGGCCTGGGGAGAAAAGCTCCATTTAATAAAGTAACATAGTAAGCACAGCATGACAATAACTATAAAACAGTGGGATTCATAAACAAAATTATACATATAATACATTGAGATAATTTGTAAATTCTTTCTTAGCACTGAATAATTAATCAATAGCAATAGAGAGCATCATGTTTGACATTTGTAGTATTAATTAAGACTATTTACAGGAGTTATGAGTAGTTGATTCAAACATGTTCCTATACAGTTAAGTAAAGAGGCATAGATGGAGAGTTACAAGCAAGGTGGAAAAGAGGCATGCACTATCCTGGGGAGTTGCAGAAATAGAGCAAGGAGCTTGCAAGATGGGTTTTTATAGGTTCATAGGTTCATACTAGGCTATCTGCCCAAGGGCATTTATAAGCCTAGCCCATAGTTATGTGGCTTTCGCCACCCCTTTAGTTTGAATAAAAACTATGCCTATCATTTTGCTGTGCCTCTGTCAAGCAGTGACACTGAAGTAATCCCTGGGGTATATCTGCAATCTCCCATCCATTGGTCAAGATTCCTCTTGAACAAGGCCAGAGAGGTGCTCTGCCTCACATGTACCGGGATTTTGTTCCACAGCATAGGAGTCTCTGGGTGATGAATCTGTCCCTCCAGCACGTTCTATTTATAACCGTGTCAAGGTTTAAGTCTCCGCCCTTGTGGTTCTGAGGGATCTAGATTTTTGAGGTGAAGCATATTCATCAAATCTGGGTTTGACATGGCCTTATATGTTAGGCACAGGTCACCTCTGAGCAAGCGGTATGAGACTGAATAGAGCTGGAGTTCTTTCAGTCGGGCAGCATAAGACATATTTTTGAGACCCTTTATCCTTTTGGTGAGGAACTTTTGGGGCCTTTCAAGCTGCAGCAGGTGTCTGGTCAGATACATTCGAGCAGGGCATTGTACTCAATCATAGGTCTAATAAGTGATGAGTACAGGGGACGATGACCTCCCTTGATCTAGATGTGAATCCCTTCATGATCAGGTGGGTAATATAGAACGTTTTCCTAACTACTTTAGCAACATGAGTGTCAAGCGAAGGCTACTGTCAACCTGGGTCCCCAGATCTCTGATGACTTTTTCTGTGCTCAGTGGATTGCCACCTATATGGTAGCTAGGGGTAACCTTGTTTTTCCCGAAGGGTATGACTATGCATTTTTTGGCGTTTAACTTCAGGCCATGGCTCTGGCACCAGTTATCCGTTTCTGTGAGGCCCTTCTGGAGGATATCTGTGTCAAATGTGTTTTCGACTATGGCGCCCAGTTTGCAGTCATCTGCAAACATTGTCAGCCATAACCCTCCTGTGTTTGCTTGTACTTCAGAAAAGTAGATGCCGAACAAGAGTGGACCCAGGACTGAGCCCTGTGGGACACCACTTGTGACAGGCTTTGAGTCTGACATGGCTCCATCAACTCTGACCCTGTGGGTTCTGTCACTTAGCCAGTTTGCAACCCATCTTGTGATGTATGGGTTTACATTCAAGCTGATGAGTTTTTCGATGATACCTGAGTGGGGTATTGTGTCGAAGGCCTTTGCCAGGTCGAGGTAGGCTGTATGGACTGCCTTTCCCTCATCAATGGCCTTGGTGACTGTCTCAAAAGTCAACCAAGTTTAAGAGGCAGGATCTGCCTTTGACAAAGCCAAACTGAGTTGGATCCAAAGTCTGCAAGTTCCCTATGTCTTTATTTATGAGTTCCATTATGATCCTCTCCATGGCTTTGCAGATAAGGCTTGTCAAGCTAATGGGGCGGTAATTTCCAGGGTCTGTGGAGGCACCGCCCTTATGAAGTGGGACCACAGTCGCCGTGCGCCACTCCTTGGGTACGTATCCTGAGGTGAGGCTAAGATTAAACAGCTGCCCTAACTGTGGGTTTAATTCCTCGTTGAGTTCATGAAGCACACAGCCGGGGACACCATCCGGTCCCATGGATGCTGTGTTTTTTGCCTTAGTGGGGGGAGTTCTCACCTGGGCATTGGACGTGTTTGGCGGGCTACCATCCTCTGGAATAGATATGTCTCCTTTTGGGGGTGGGGAGAAGTTTGCACTGAACCTGTCAGCCAGTATGTTGGCAATGTGTGTAGGTTCAGTAATTTTCACATCATTTTGAACTAATTCTGAGCATATCTGGGAGTTTCCTCCTAGGTTTCTAACATAGCTAAAGAAGGCCTTATGATTCTCTTTAGAGTCCTTGGCGACTTTTCTCTCAAAATTTGCCTTGGATGATTTTATGAGAGCTCTTAGTTTTTACTTATAATGATCAAAGGTGTCTTACCTTTCAAGGATTTTGCTCTATCTTGTAGTAGCTTCCTCCTTTTGTTGTAGAGCTTGTTTATGGCTGGGGTCCACCAGACTGGACGCTTGCCTTTGGTACAGAGAGTCTTAGTTTTGTTTGGGATTGCCTGATCCATGCAGTCCTGTAGGTGCTGGTAGAAGGCATTTGTAAGTGATTCAGCAGTTTGAGTAATGTTTACCACTGGCTCAGGGGCCTTAAAGGAGACCACACTAGTTTTTAGAAGTGTGAAATCGGCTTTTGAGAAGTTTTTCACTGTGGTCTTTTTGTTTCAGGTGGGGCGGGATGAGGACCTCCAGCGAGATTAGTTTATGATCTGATCTCACCAGTGAGGGGTATACTTCGGTGTTGAACATTTTGATCCCATGTTCGTGATGATGAGATCAAGTATGTTTTCTCCTCTTGTGGGGATGGTGACTAGTTGTTCCATGGCATTTGAGTTTATGAACTCCAGGAATCTTTGGGTTAGAGTGTTAGGGCTTGAGTAGTGTTCCCAGTCTATATTAGGGTAGTTGAAGTCACCTAGTATGATGGTGTTTGGAGATACATTTATCCCCTCCAATGTTTTCAGGAAGGCCATGTGAGGTTCCTGAGTTTGAGAGGGTGGCCTGTAACATGCTACAAATTGCAGAGCAGTCTTGCCTATGGTTAATTGCACCTGGATGGTCTCCGATGCATCATGCGTTGCCACCAACCTTGAGGTGTGGGTGTCCTTTATGAATATGGACACCCCCCTCCTTTCTTGGTGTTGTCCGGATTTTGGGGCCGGAACGCATGATATGAGGTGAAACCTGTTAGTGCTGGGGTGCTCTCAGGAGCCTTTTAAAGTGTATTGTTGAGGGGGTGGTCACTAGAGAGTTTGGTTGGTGTTTCCAAAGCTTGGAAGTATAGTTGGAAAAAAAGGGATTCACCTGCTGAGTTTTTTGCTTTAGTGATTTGTAGTAGGAGTTTGTTATTAGAGGGAAGGGATCTTGAAGCAGAGAAGGGTTGAACAATGCCTTTGAGGGCTGGGGTGTTTTCAGGGTGGTGGATTATTTTATGAGCTAAGGTTAGTTGGTTGAGGTGTAGGAGCTGAGGGAGTTCAAGCCAATCGAGCTATTTTAGAGATAGACAATGATGTGACTTATAAGAGGCATTGGTGGCAAATTTGGATATTTTATTGTAACAAGCTTCAAGTTTTGCAACGTCAGTTTTACAGAGATTTGTTAGGACTAGGGATGAATATAGAAGTGTAGATAGTAGGTGTGTCCTGGCAATTGTAATTTTTGTACTACTAGTTACAAACTGTTTATTTCTATATATGAGGCCTAGCTTTTTGTGAACTTTTTTAATGGTTTGGTCTACATGGAGGTTGAATTTACATATTATTCCACAAGATACAAAAACTGTGCTAAGCTAGACAGAATTTACATTTCTTTGATAGATTTATCATTTGAGATGAATAGACTCATGTACACACACACACACACACACACACACACACACACACACACATACACACACACACATATATATATATATATATATATATATATATATATATATATATATATATATATATATATATATATATATAGTCAAGTGTTGGTAGGTTTTATTTAGGATTTTTTTTGTACTACATTTTCTTAAACAGTATGTATTGTTTTTAGCCCAACAAAATGTAGTGTCATATATTATTTAACTTTTATTTTTTAGTTGCTTTCCCGCTTGGCAGACAAACCTGAAGAAGTTCTAATAGACAAAAGTGATACGTGTTAAAAATGGTTAAAAATGTTTCTAAATTTGGTAATTTTGAAGACTTGTGTTACCTTTTGCTTTTTTGATACTACAATGAAATTGCTTTCAGGAAGGTTTTGGAATTATTAATGTATAATTTTTAGTTTAACTTTTAGTTTAGTTTCGTTTAACATATGCTGGAATCACACAGCTTGAAGTAGGGTAGCACTGTGCCAAATATCACACTGTTGTATGGAGAAGAGGTACTTAGCTAGTAAACATGCTAATTGTCTTTTACAACAGGGCTACCCCTAGTAAATCACTCCCATGCTTTTAAACATGCTGTTGAACAGGTTTTAAACAGGTATATAAATGGAATAGTTGATTTTTACACTTTTCTGTTTTTTTTCAGTTACTGTTTGGATCACTTGTTTGTGTATTTTTAATAAAGAAGATTTGACTAGAACTAGCCTGTGCTCCTCTACTTTCATTAGTGGATTTATACTTTGGAAAGTTTTTAAAGAAAACATTTCTACCACCTGTTATTAGATGGGGTATTCACAGTATGGCTTTTATTATGTGCCTGAACTCTAAGGAATTCTGGGGAATCTTAGATATCCCACACAGAAAAGTTTCCTTATTATTTATTTATTCTAATTAATAGACATTTTGTGACTTTTTTGAGATTGTGCAAGCAATGGAAAGATTTTTGTGTGAATATGAAAATAGAATAGCAATCTCTAGAATGAATATATAATAAGGGCATCTTTTCGAGAGACTAAAAAGAAAGTACATATACAATTTTGAACAGAAGTTGATAGAAAGACTTTAACAGGACATTTAAAATGTAAATGTATGTAAAGAAACAATAGACATAGCAAAAGTTTATGACAATACGGGTTTATAGACTGGTGCATGGGAGTGTAATATTATTTTGAAAATGGAAATGGATAAAACTGTACATATCCCAAGTGTCATAAATGTTGCTGGTAACAGGGGAACTGTGAAATATTGTGGGCAGCCAAAGGCTTGTTATTTTAGTAGAAAAAAGGACATATAATTAATATTTGTGACAAGACGAAATGTTACATATGTGGTAAAATGTGCCATGAAGCAATAAAATGTGAACTTTAATGTTATAAATGTAAAAAAATGGGGCATTTATGGATGGACTGTAAAGAAAAAACAGGATGAGCTAAGTGTGACAAATCAGGGCAAGCAGAAATATAAAGCAAGGGTTGAAGATGAGATAGAAATGGATGAAAGTGTAGAAAAAAAGAGAGATGCTAAAAGAGATAATAAAGGAGAGAAATTAGAGACAAAATCAGAAGTTAGTAATAAAGAGGACATAAATTGAACAATGGTAAGAGAAAGAAAAACTTCCATTGGTAGAAGAGTTAAAGAAAGAAAAAGAAAATGTAAAGCTATTAATACAAAATAAAAAAAAAAAAAGAAAGGAAATGGATGAAGTCTTTCTCATAAAGGATTAGTATAGGATGTTATTTGCTAAACTAAGAAATAGAGAAATGAATAATTTAAGGTTTTTTTCTGTGAATGTTAATAGTATGAAAAATAATATTAGAAGAATAGCAATTTTAGAATGGTACAAGAAATGTGATATGGATAGAATTATTTTGGAAGGCATAAGGATTAGGGCACAGGAAGAAAAAAGTATGGGATGGGGAAGCAATATGAAATATAGGGAATGAACAGTGTTCAGGAATAGCAATTTTATTAGAAGAGTGATTAAAATTTTGGATGTTATGCTAGTAAAATGGGAAGAATACCAATCATAGATTTAAGGTGGCAAGGAAAAGTATATATAATTGTTGCAATGTAAATAAGAAAGAGAGGGATAATTTATTTCAGAAAATATTGGATTATGTTTTGTTGACATGGATATAATAATTACAGGAGATTTTAATTGTGACTTCAGGGGTAATAAATAGAAAATAGGAAAAGATGTTAAAAAGATGATAGAAATAAAATGTGAAAAATTACTTATATGGAATAAAAAAGCGCAGACTTATAGGAGTGGTACTTAAAAAAATGAAATAGACTATCTTTTTGGTAACAGAAGTAATATGTATAATGGAAGAAGAAACTATTATGACAGTTTTTTTTGGCAATTTGTGTCTTTCGGCTTTTCCCGGTTAGGGGTCGCCACAGCGGAACTCCGGTCCGCTAATGATTGGCAATAGATTTTTACGTACTGGCTTGCCGGGCCTAACGCACAACCTTCAATGAAGGAACACTCATTTACGCATGTTGCTACACAGAAGATGCTCTATCTGAGAATCGAATGGGCAACATCTAACTGTGAAGCGACAACGCTACCGCAGCACCACCACCATGGGTAGAAATATATTATAATGAAGAGTATATGAAAAAAGAAAAATTTACAAAAATAATAAATGAAAAGGAGTGGAACGAAAAAGGAAAGAAAGACAAAGAAATTATAAAAAGATCATATTAATATGAGAGTATTTTAAGTCAACTGGTTGGAATGGTAGATTGCTTTGAAAAGAAAATATAAAAATAGTAATCTATTGTGGAAAACTAGAAATAGAAAAACAGAAAAACAGGAATATGCTAAAATGCATAGAAAAGTGATAAATAATTTGAATAATAATAGAGATTATTCGTAGAAAGAAAAAGAGATTTACATGTACAATTATGATAGCATTCGAGAACTATTGTATAAGCAAAAATATTTTCTACAAGAAAGAAAAGATATTTCCCTTTATTTAAGTAAAATAGTAAGATAGGATAGTAGTATAATGAGAGAAATGAAAGACACAGAAAGTAATAGAGAAAAGTCAGCAACATACCATGGACATTTTTGTAAGTTATGCAGAAGAAATGTTTAGTAAAAAACAGACATGATATAAAGGAATGGGAAGTTAAAAAAATTTCGGAACAAAATAGAGAACTTGGTAAAGCGATTACCTTATATGAATTAGAAAAGGTACTGAAACAGTTAAATGTAAAATCAGAATCATGTCCAGATGGCACTGAGTTTGAAATGTATATACATTTAGAAGGACAGCAGAAAAATTCTTTAATATGTGTATTTAATGAATGGTTGAATGATAGCCTGAAATGTAAGGAAAAAAATAGTGAAATATTGAAATATATATGGAAAAGGGAAGGGAAGAAAAAGAAAATATAAAAAAATTGGAGACCAATAATTTTAAATAATACAGACTGTAAGATATTTATGAAAATAGTACAAAAGAAATTTGAAAGTAAGATGTAATACATCATGGAGGAAAGTGTATATGGTATAAGAGGAAAGTGATGTCAGGAATTATTAATTATAGTGATAAAAAGAGAGATTATAGATGATATAAATAGAAAGAAGGAATATGTAAAATTTATGGTAGGCAATATTAATATAACATTTGATTCTATACAGCATGACATTTTGTGAAAAATAATGGGCATGTACAATATTAATAAGATTAAGCAAGTGTGTATTACAGCTTAGTAAATAAATAGACATGAATAACAGTATAAGGCAAGGGTGTCCTATACGCCATATTTTATTTGCTTTGGTTATGAACATAGTAACTAGAGAGGTAACTCAGAAAACAAAAAAATGCAAGTTATAAAATTAAAATAGCAGATAAAATTACAGTTATGATATCTGATGCAGATGGTATTATTATAACAATTACAAACAGAGTTGATGGGAGAAGTTATTATTTATATAGACGAATGTTTAAGAGAAAGAGGTATGATGCTTAAAGAAAAAAGTAAATGATTTGGTGACACGATTAAAATAGCAGGCATTCAATTTTCTATGAGGGAAATATTTGTTGTAGGGATAAATTTTGATAAAAGGTCCTAATAAAGGATGGGATCTAATAATAAAGAAAATTAGGGATATCTGTATATTATGGAAAATGTATAGATTAATGGGGTCTACTTTGTTTCATGGACTCTCATTTCAACCTTGACCACATCACTGAAAACGCAAATTACTGAAAACTCATTTCACTGAATCTCATTTCACTGAACTAAAATTAGTATAGCTGGCACTGTGCAGAGTACTGTAAGGCAAGTAAAATGTATATGGCCTTTTCCCCACTACAGTGCAATCCTGGAGTTATATATAGTAATGGGGGATGTGAGAGGCACAGGTTCCCCACACTAGGGGTTGTGGGGAGCATAGCCCCTCACTTAGTTTGAGTGCATATTGTCTTCTGAAAAGAGTTAGTCATTGGTGTTGTAAGTAGCATGTCTATGGTTTAAAATGCATTGTTTTGAAGTTTTCATTAAATATGACATAAAAGAAACTAGGTAGGGGCTACACCCCCCACACCTCCCAATGTGGGGGGGCTGTTCCCCCACACACCCCTAACTACATATACTAACTCCAAGATCGCACTACATTGGGGAAAAGGGCATATACCTTTTACTTGCCTTACAGTACTCTACACAGTGCTATATGTACTAACGTCAGTTCAATGAAATGAGATTCAGTGAAATGAGTTTTCAGTAATTTGTGTTGTTCAGCGATATGGTAGTGGAAAAATGAAATTCAGTGAAATGAGATTCCATGAAACAAAGTAGACCCAGATTAATTTATAAGAAAAAAGTGTATCTCACTAATTTAGTGGTATTGGGGAAGGTAGCATATTTGTCTAGTGTCATCATGATTCCTGGAGGATATGAAAAACTGTTATTAGAAACAATCATTTTCTTTTGTATGGGGATCAAGGCTAAACCCTGTTAAAGGGGTGTTTTAAATATGGATAAGGAAAATGGAGGATTAGGTTTGATAAATCCAATATTGTATGCTGCGTCATTATGTTTTTATAAGAATCTGAAATAGCTGAATGAAAAGAATGAGAAATTAATGACAATTATACTGAAGTACAAGTACAAGGAATTTTGGGAAAATATAAGAAAAATTTAAATAACAGAATAATATTTAAATGAAGAAATAGAGAATTATCAACAAAATATAAGAATGTAAAAAAAAATTGATGAAGTTGAAGAAGCTAGAAAGGCATGGTATAATAATATTATGAAGAAATATTATTGTATAAATCCATGGGAAAATGTTTCAGAAGCAAAGACTGAAGCAAATAAAAAAAGAAATAGGTGGTGTGAACACAATGTTGAATGTCAAGATTTTTTGTGGAGGTTGGGAATAAAAAAATTACCTGTTAAGGCTAATATGCCTTATAAAAGAACAATGAAAGAATATGTTTATATTATGAGGAAGAAGAAAAAACAGAACATGTTTTTTTAAATGTGGGAGAGTAAAAAGGATTGTAGAATAAATTATGTTATAGAAAGCTTTTTGGAAGTTTAAAAAATATGAAGATATAAAGATGGACATGATTGAATGTGAATATTATGAAAATATTAGTAAGAACTTGAAGACCGATTCAGATAGTAAAGTTTTCTAGGTAATTTGGGTCATATAGAATGAAATAATTAATGCAATTATGTTTAATGGAAAATGGGTATTGTCACTTATATTAAAAAAGATTAGACTATGGCTGTGAAAAAAAAGGAGTGAGGGTCGCTATAAAAATGGCAAGTTTTGATATATAAGGTATGAAAATGAATCAAAATAATTGTATAAGTATGTAAATATGTGCATACATTTAAATATGTATGTGTGTCTATATAAATGACCCCTATTCTTTTCAATAGGTGCCATGAGATGTTTTATATCCACCTGAGTTACTGCCAACTTAAGCAGATGGGGCCTCGGTTTATTGTCTCAGCCAAAAGACAACACACTCAGGAGATTAGCACTTCCCATCAGCATCAGTAATTAATCCACCTAGTGTAAGAACAGAACCCACAGCCTTCTGCACAAAAGGCAAGTGTACTACCTGTTGCACCACTGACACTGCATATATTTATATATATATATATATATATATATATATATATATATATATATATATATATATATATATATATATATATATATATGTGTGTGTGTGTGTGTGTATGTGTGCATATATATATATATATATATATATATATATATATATATATATATATATATGTGTGTGTGTGTGTGTGTGTATATATATATATATATATATATATATATATATATATATATATATACGGATTCACTTTACAAGCTTGAGATACTGAAATGTCAAATTGCAGTATCGCTAGACCAGAAGACCAAAACTGCAAAACAAACCCCAAAAAAGGCACCCATAATATTGAAAATAATCCAGAAAGAATATCCAACCCTCCCTCAACATAAAAACACAAAAATAACAAAAAAAACACACATACCACTACCATGCATATAAGAAGGGCAAGCCCCCCTGCACCCCCCACCCCCCCACTACTTCTATATACCAACTCCGAGGTCGCACTAACAGAAAAAAAAGAGAAACCTAATATAACATGCCCTACTCTCCCATTGCACACTATTATACCTATCCCACGAAAAACACACACACTACACATAGAAAAAACACACCACTTTCAACACTTATCCACACACACACACACACACACACACACACACACACACACACACACACACACACACACACACACTCCTAACTACCTGAACCAACGTCTAAAACTTTCCAAAATGTTAAACCAAACCAAATTCCTACATAAAACCCTAAAAATTGCAAACCTACCAGACCCTCCAAACATAACCACACGTCGGCTGCCATGTTTCCTACCCATACACCACTTAACCTTAAAGGAACAGCATACTGGGAAAAACAGCACACACCACAACTACTATCGATTCAGCAAACTAACACTCGATAATATGCAGTTTCATGCAACTGCACTTTCACTCTTCTGGTCTCGGGATACTGAAATTTGACATTTCAGTATCTCAAACTTCTAAAGTGAATCTATATATACACATGCCTCTATTTCCTTGTCAGTATAGTGGTAAGTATGCCTACCTATCACGTGGGAGACTGGGGTTTGATTCTCAGACCAGGAGCATATAGTATTTTTGGGCAGAGCAGTGGTACAGCGGTTAACATTGTTACCTCACAGGAAGAGGTTCTCTGGTTCAATTCTTGGCTGGGTTGCCTTCTGTGTGGAGTATGCATGTCCTCCCTGCATTCACTTAGGTTTCTTCTGGGTGCTCCTGTTTCCTCCCACATTCTTGTGGGTAGACAAGGAATTCTATTGCTGTCAGCCCCTTGCAGAAGTAAGAGAAGTAAGAGATAGTGCAGCACTGGTGCCCATTTTAAGCCCCATCCATGGATGGGTGGGAGTGGGGTTGGGCAGTGCTTAACAAAGAAAATCTGAACCACCCCCATTGCCCTTCCCAGTCAACTCTCACATTGGTGATTGGGAATAAAATGACTGGGATGATTGGCCAGAGGACTGATGATTAGCAGGAAGTGAGGCAAAAAGTGATTTAAAAAAATAAACACAAATGTGAGTTTCTAATTTCAGTGGTAGAAGACCTTAAAGTTATGCACCATTGTTGGCATATATTGGTAATAAAAAGTGCCTCAATGGTTATTTGAGCTGGAACATTTATGAAAGCTGTTTGAAAATGTGGATTGCTGCCATCTCAAAAACTGATATTCACTTACATGTTTTTACAGCTTTAGCTTCTCAGATTTCAAATGGAATCAATCTTTATGCGAGTTACAGTCCTAGAGATCTTCGTCTACATATTTCATCATTTGCCAGATGGATTCTTATTTAGTGCTTCATCTGCCCATGTCTACAAACCTGGAGGCCAGGGAAACTGTTTCATCCAAATATTAATTCCTGCAGATGTGTGCTTAGTTCCTAAGTCAATATGCATTCATCTCTGTTTTGCTGTTTCAACAAAGGGTGCTGATGATCTGGTGACTCTAAAAAGCTTCCACAGATCTGACCATTTCATAAACTAGAAGTGGAAGAGCTTTGGCCCTGGCTTCAGTTGCTGATTTCACTTCATCTAGTAATTATAGAAATTAAATGCTGCAATGCATCCTGTCCTTCTCTTATCTACACCTAAGTACATAATGAATAAAGGTGCCACTTCTGCAACCTTTGCCATAATTTTATCATTTTAAGGTATCCATTGACTCAGCTGGAGATGCCCTGGCTGTTTCTGAATGTGATTGTGCATTTTAAGCCTCCACTTCATAGTCCATTCCTGACTTCAAACTCTGGTTTGATTTGGAAACATTCACCTGCCTTTGTTTGTTGGTGTCACATAAACCAAGTTTTCTGTTGTGAAAAGTCTTGTATTCAGGTGTTGTGAATTCTTTTCAGAGGACATTTGAAAAACTTTTTTTGCTTTTATTTTTATTTTTCTAAGCAGGCAATGTATTTATGTGGGCACATCATATTTTATACATATAGAAGTGTCCGAGTTCACACATTTTAAGTGGGTTTGTCTTCCATGTTATTTAACAGGGCATGCTAATTGACTGGAAACAAAGATCCATAACATAGATCCATAACAATACTCACCACACTATGGACTTAATAATTTACACACTGCTTCATTACTTCTGTAACAGTACTGGCAATTGAACTTTGAAATACCAATTGTCCAAATATGTTGTAAATTATTAATTTTATTACCATTACTACTGTAAGAAGCACTGATAATGCTAAAGGGAGCACTTTTCAACATAGTTATTTCATTAACTTGCTTTAAGAATACTGTGGGTCCAGTCCTTTGGCACTTAAGTTGTCTTCTGCCAGAAACATTAGTGGCTAGGACTCAAAAATGGATTCTGGTTACTGCAGTATATGACAAGTGTTAGTAGAACAGCTCTAATAAATGTATAGAGCTTCCTCATTCACATGTGATGATACCCATATAAGCTTCCTCTGATACTAAACAGGGTTACAACATGTGCAAACAAGAGCAATAAATGTGACAAGAGGACAACTGCATTAGCATTATGATGTCCATGTTGTAGTGTCTAAACCAGTCACAAGTGGTGTTCCACAAGGCTTGGTCCTGGGACCCCTACTGTTCGGCATATACTTCTCAGAAGTACAGGCAAACACAGGAGGACTATGGCTAACCAAGTTCACCGATGACCGCAAACTGGGAGCCATAATTGACTCTCCGGCTGACATGGACATTCTCCAAAAGGGCCTTACTGAGATGGACACCTGGAGTCAAAGTCATGGTCTCAAACTAAATGCCAAAAAATGCATAGTCATCCCATTTGGGAAAAACAAAACACCCATGAATTACCACATAGGTGGCAGCCCCCTTAATACAGAAGAGGTAATAAGAGATCTGGGGACCCAGGTAGATAGTAATCTCTCCTTTGAAAATCATATTGCCAAAGTAGTTAGGAAATCCTTCTATGTAGCCCATCTAATTACTAAAGGGTTTGCATCTAGAAATAAAGAGGTTATAGTGCCCCTCTACTCGTCACTCATCAGATCCATCATAGAGTACAATGCCCCATTTGGGATGTACCTCACAAGACACTTCCAACAGCTGGAAAGACCACAAAAGTACCTCACCAAGAGGATTACTGGCCTCAAACATATGTCCTATGCAGCCAGACTGGAAAAACTCTGGCTGTACTCAGTGGCATATCGCTTACTCAGAGGTGATCTCTGCCTGACTTACAAAGCCATGTCCAACTCATAATTGATGGACATGCTCCACCTAAAGAAATCCAAGTCACTGCGAGCCACTCATTCTAGTGAGCTAAACCTCACCACAACAATAAATAGAAAATGCTGGAGGGATAGATTCCTGTCACAGAGACTCCCCATGCTTTGGAACAGAATTCCTAACTACATTAGGCAGAGCCCCTCACTAACACTCTTCAAGAGAAACCTTGACGAGTGGATGGGTAACAGAAAATACACCCCTGGGATCAATTAATTGGCTCTTCTTGACAGAGGCTCAGTTAATTAATCAATGGGGCGGCAAAAGCTGACACACTCTGACTAGGCTTATAAATGCCCTCGGGCAGATAGCCTAGTACCTACCTATGAACCTATGTTGCACATCCACTCCCACACTAAATGGTAGAACTGACTGTAATCAATGTGTTTGATGTGGCTACATCCCACTGCTACCACTGATTCCTGACCGTAGAATAGAAGTCAGCCCCAGTTGTATTTGTATGAATGCAGGCTCCTTCAAAGCAAATTCCTTAAAGGCAGAAAATAATGAGAGGACCTATCCTATCATAAGCACTTCAAACTATGTCAGAGTGCAAATTGGTAGAAAAACTGTTATCCAGAACAGTAGCATTACTCCTAAAAGGGTTTGATCCCCTTTCCTCTCTGGGGGGGGGGGTCACCTCAGAGTAAAATATATTATATAGAGGGTTCATTGGGCATCCCAATTATAGGGGGTATGATGGTGATTTGCTCCCAGAAAAAAAATAAAACTGACTGCTTACTTATTAACTGTGTTTTTATTGATGGTTTTCATTTTTGGGCATTTGTCATTCAATTAATCAAAATAAACATTGTTGGAGGATGTAATAGACCATCTTATAAAAAATCAGATAAATGTCTTCATAATCATCTGAAGAGGGAAAAATTAGAAGGCCTAACAAAAAAAAAAAACTAATTGTTTTGGATGCTGAAGGTTGCAGTTCTGCTACAAGGAATTATGTACTTCTATATAGCAAGCATTACACTTCAAACACTGCCTCTGACAGTGAGGCTGGGTTTGCTTCTACAAATGATCAAAGGTTTCTATTTTACTTCCCTTCCTGATTGAACACTCTACAAAATTTAAAACACTGGCATTTTCTGTGATTTGCTATATACGACAAATGATTGAAACAATATTTCTGATTAAGCCGAAGCAGTTGCCTAAGAACATGTTTTGACAGTACACCTTAAAGAGAATCACTGCCTGAGTAACATTCATCATAAAGCATACGGGGGATTTTTTTCCTGAAAATTGCAGCAACAGGTAGCATATTTGCCTTTACTGCAGAAGTTTGTGGGTTCTATTCCCACACAAGGTCAATGAATTGCTGACACTGTTGTGTAGTAGGGGGAGGGGTACTCCTGACTGTGCCATCCTTTGGATGAGACACTAAACTGAGGTCCCATCTATTCAAGTTGGTGGTAGCTCAGGTGGATGTAAAAGATGTCACAACACCTATCAAAAAGAGTAGGGGTTCTTTATTTAATACAACATAAAAACATTATGTACATGTTTACATAATTAGAAACTTTACATATTTACAGATATATATATATATATATATATATATATATATATATATATATATATATATATTCACTTTATAATCCCAAAATCCTGAAATACTGAATTTCAGAATTTCGAAATCATAAAGCCAAAACCTGACAATCCCAAAACCCCAGAAGTGCGAATTTTAAAATCGCAAACACTACACTAACCATACACCACACACACACACACACACACACACACACACACACACACACACACACACACACACACACACACACACACCTTCCCCAACACACAAACACTAAAACCTACACTACATACAAGCAGGGGGGCAAGCATCCCTGCACCTCATGTGGGGGTCTGCGCCCCCACACTCCCTACTTAAATATGCTAACTCCACAGTCGCACTACACAGAGAAACACACAAAAACACCAGCATACAAGCTACATTCCCCTTGCACACACAGATCACAGTAACCACACACACTGACACGCTAAAGCCCCTAACCAAAACCCTTAAACATAAATACTTACCTGAACTTCCAGCTATCCCTTCACACAGCGCAATACCAGAAGCGTTACTTCAAAATATCCGTACTTTGGGATTTTGAAATTCGTGCTTTTGGGGTTTCGAACTTTTAAGCTTTCGGCTTTATAATCTTGGGATTCTGAAATTCAGTATTTCAGAATTTCGGGATTCTAAAGTGTTTCCATATATATATATATATATATATATATATATATTTTTTATATAAATATATATATATATATATATATATATGGATCTACCTGACTACATCGAAACACCAAAAGAGCGAAAACGACTTCACCGACACCACATAATCGACAGTTCACAAACACGACACCTCATACACTCAACACATCATAACAACAAACAAAACAAATCCCCTATCCAAAACCCACACACACAACACAAGCACACCAAAATCCTTACAAACCAACACTAACCCATACATACACAACTATCTACAACCCTAACCCAAACCCTTACCCTAAGGTCCGTCACTATCGCACACTCACCTAACCCGCGCCCTAACCCTAACTCACTTAACCTGCCCCTAACCCAAAAACTATCACTACTGCACCCTTACCTAACCCGCACCCTAACCCTAACTCACTTATCCCACCCCTATCCCTACACACCGCCAACATCGCACACTTACCTTACTCGCACCCTTACCTAACCCACGCCCTAACCCTAACTCACTTATCCCACCCCTATCCCTACACACCGTCAACATCGCACACTTACCTTACTCGCACCCTAACGTCCGTCACTACCGCATACTTACACATCCTTTCCCCATCTCAGTGTTCTCAGCGTCGGTGTCTTCCTCCGTCGGTCTTCTGCCTTGTCGATCTTCTGGCGTCGGTGAAGTCGTTTTCGCTCATCTGCAGTTTCGACGTAGTCAGGTAGATCCATATATATATATATATATATATATATATATATATATATATATATATGTGTGTGTGTGTGTGTGTGTGTGTGTGAGTGTACACACATACACACGCATATGCTTATTTCTCACTATTTTAAATTTTTCTTATAACATCCCTTATAACATTCTTGTTTTTATTCTTCCATAATTGATCCCCACACCTACTTCTGCAACCATAATCTGTTTTTTTTTGCAATATATCTGTTGAAATTAATTTACCATTAAACAAAATTTCATTCAGTCTTTCATTCAAAATAACCCATATTACATAAAATAAATTCTTATTAACCTTCTCACATATTCTTTCTTCTTCTCCTTATCATATCATTTCGTAATCATATTCACATCTTTATTGTTTATGTCATCAATATTCTCAAAAAAATTCTCCACAACTTTTTTTAGAGTTTTACCACTCTTTTACATTTAAAAAAAGTTCTGTTGTCTCTTCCCCTCACAAAATAAACCCATTCTTTCAACTTTCTATTAATGTGGCATATTCCCATTTATCAATAACATCTTTATTACCAGTCTCCATAGGAAATCTTGACTATGTTGATACACCACTTTTTCCTTACTTTAATGGCAGTAATCACGTCACCTGGTAAATTTTCCAATGGATTTACATAATAACATTGTTTCATCACATCATTATAGTATATTTTTAATTTTCCATGTTAATATTTTTTTCATTTATTTTTTAATTTCTTTATTCACATATTCTTTTGCTCTTTTTTTATTCTCATTATTTCCCAGAAGTTTTGTACTTCTATTTAAACATGCTCACTATTACATTTTTGTATTCCTTTACCTACTTTAATACTCTGTACAAATTTAAAGAAACAACATACAAAATTGGATTTAGTAACCACAAAACCCCTTCGGCTTTATTCACACACAATGTGCCTCTTTCACTGGGTTTAATCTTGAGCCCTTTATGAAAGAAAATACCAGTTTCACAATTCCTCTGTATATTTTACTGGGCTCATATAAATATTTGACATGTATGCTATTTTTCCCCGTTAATACTAAATTCACCAGATAAAACCTTTTTCCTGAAAGCTAATCTATATGTTCTCCAAAGAAGACACATTTCTTTCATTTCCTGTATCAACCCTTCACATTTTGTCATAACTACATAATTTTCCCCAAATTTTATTCCTAGCAAAGACACTTTATTCATTGAAAAATGCACACCCCACAATTTTCAACATACCACCCAAACTCTTACTTTTATCTTTATTCAAGGTCATTCCAATGTCCTTTAAACATCCATTCAGACAAACCAATTCTTTCTTCATCCATATGTTGTTCTTAGAAAAATACAAATACATCACCCATGTAAGTCAAAACCACTGGTACCACAACCTCCTTTTGCATCACATATCTAACATCTTTCAATTTATAACCTACTTCTCTCATTCTTATACAACGCCTCATGCATATTTCTTTACTCAACCACCCATTTACTAACACTCTTGCCCTGTTATTCTGATATGCTGACATATGCACTCTCCTAATTCTATTAACTATTACATACTTCTCCCTAACAATGTTCCAAGCATCATATCCCATCACATCAAATGCCTTGCTAATATCATGCACCATAAGGTTCACATCCTCCCTTTCATTTATAAGATCATCCACAATTTCTCTTAAAACCAATAGCAATTCTTGATATCCATTCCCTTTTATACTATATATATATATATATATATATATATATATATATATATATATATCTTCTCTTCCATAATATCTGTAATCATTCCTTCCATTCTCTTCCCATAAAAAAATATAATCCATGGTATTTACTGTGATATATCTCCAATTTTTATTTCATTTTTCTCATCTTTATTCCATATAAATGTCAATATCCCACTGCATAACTCTTCATAAACAAAATTTTCTTTCAGCCATTCATTCAGTACATTTACAAAACACCCTCTTTGCCAATCCATTAATTTATTGTATATAATAG
The DNA here is from genome assembly GCF_019279795.1 of Protopterus annectens. Taxonomy (NCBI): domain Eukaryota; kingdom Metazoa; phylum Chordata; order Ceratodontiformes; family Protopteridae; genus Protopterus; species Protopterus annectens. Next base: position 398,060,000 of record NC_056730.1, on the reverse strand, counting down.
TTCCACAGGGGCTTAGAATTTATAAATCTCCTTTTGGGCTGGTTTAAGATGATACCATGTATGATAAATTTGGGGTGGAAAACCAAACCAAAATGAACAATCCGCTGCTGAATAAACTACTTAAGAAATCAGGTTCTACTTAGAAATCAGGTTCTTTAATGAAAATAATAAAATCACACAAGCGCTTTCACTCGGTCTATGCCGAGATTTATCAAGTAAAGATCTAAAATGCTGCAAGGTTTTTATACAGTTTAGTTAATTGATAATCATTCGATTAAAAGTTGCAGCTGAAAACACTTGAAGGTATTAAGTTGAATGAGATTTTAAAAATACTTCATTGTTTATAATTAAAACTTAATACATGATGTTAAAATAAATAATGAGTTTCAGAGAAATGCATTCTATGGAACGGGACATCTAACCAGTTTGAAGAATTTTTTAATTACTTCAATTCTACCACTCCTTTTCTGGAGTTTACCTACACCATGAAGAAGCACGAACTTCACTATCTTGATGTGACTTTGTATAAGGACTATAATAATTCTATATTTCTTTCCAAACTCTATAGGAAACCTACTTTTTCCAATTCCTTTTTGCACTTCAACAGTGCACACCCATTTCATCAGAAAAAAGGTATTGTTAAGGGCCAGTTTATCAGAGCCTCTAGGATGTACAGTTCCAGTACTGATTTTTTGGATGAAATGCATTTTTTAGAGTCCATGTTTGTGGAAAGAGGTTACCCACCCTCTCTTATCACTTCATTGGCTAAGGAAGTGATTGACAACAGAGATACTTTATTTTTTCCACTTCTTGGCACAGGGCAACCTCCTACTATAACTAATACCACAATAACACCGGATATTTTCCGTAACAGTTTTGTTTATACATACTCTGGTAACTCTGTTGGTATTGAGGAGACTATCAGAAGACACTGGCCTATATTGACTTTTAACGAAGAATTTAAGGACATCCTTCCACCCTATCCCAAATTTGTAAGAAAGAGGGACATTAACTTTAAGGAACTGTTCAAAAGAAAATTCACTAGTCAGGTCAAGAACCGTGATACACGATTAGGTACTTTTAAATGTGGATTTTGTAATCAATGCCACGCCATCATTAATGCTTCAACACTTTACATCCCTTCCAGGAATTTTAATATTAAATCACACCACTATTACACCTGTGCAAGTAAGGGAGTTGTCTATTTAGGGTTATGCATCACCTGTTGGCAAAACTGAGAGACCACTTAGGAGAAGACTCTACGAACATTTTTATGATGTAACTAAAAAGAAGGAATCTAATGCTTTCTTTAAGCATTCACTCACTTGCCCTAAGATAGATCTCAAATTTATAATATTGGAGCAGGTTACCCCAGAAGCCAGGGGAGGTGACTGGGAGACGACCCTTGAGTATAAGGAACTTTTATGGCAACTTAGGCTTGATGCAGGCAGGCCCCCTGGATTAAATGATAATATCAATATAAATAGTGTTCTCATGTTAAGAAAGGCACGATTATAAGAAGCCTCTTTTTATTGAGTTCCAATACAATTATTTCAAGTTGCAATTTGATAAGTAATTTAACTGAATAATTTATTCTCATTGCAATATTCATTGCTTTTAATATTTTATGTCATAGTTCTCTGAAACTCATTATTTATTTTAACATCATGTATTAAGTTTTAATTATAAACAATGAAGTATTTTTAAAATCTCATTCAACTTAATATCTTCAAGTGTTTCCAGCTGCAACTTTTAATTGAATGATTATCAATTAACTAAACTGTATAAAAACCTTGCAGCATTTTAGATCTTTACTTGATAAAGCTCGGCATAGACCGAGCGAAAGCGCTTGTGTGATTTTATTATTTTCATTAAAGAACCTGATTTCTAAGTAGAACCTGATTTCTTAAGTAGTTTATTCAGCAGCGGATTGTTCGTTTTGGTTTGGTTTTCCACCCTGGATTATTCTTTATTGGTCCTGTTTTGTGTGTTTTTTACTGAATGTATGATACATTTATTGATATGTTCAACAGACATGGCTTGGAATTAATGGAGAAGATTGTTAAATTTAATGAAGTGAACATTGCATCCCTGCTTAAAGATGTGGACAAATTAAATATGGACATTAAAAATGATTTAATTTTTGATCGGGGGGGGGTATTATTGTAAGTCCCTTGTAAATGTTGAGAAGAAATGTAATAATGTTTTAAGAAAAAAAAAATAGAAATGGACAATATACAATATGCTAGAAAGGAGACATAACCCATTAATAATAGTAAAAGTAGGATGGGTATTTATGTAAATAGGCCCAACATGTATAAGGATTTAGATTGAACAGGCCAAGGTGGTAGTGAGAATAAGTTGGCATGGGCAAATAATTCTTCAGAGAATCAAACACAAGGTTTTTACCAAGCCTGGCCAAGGGGGATATTTATTAGCACCTTGAAGAAATTGGGAACCCGAACAACAAAATCAAATGTATTGGAAAGAAAGGGGGAGAGGGAATAAGTATTAGACAGCAATAAAATTGTTCTAACACAAAATGGTTTTAATATTTTCAACTACAGAAGTTGAAATATCACTGATGAATATTTTTCTTTATTTCAAAAAGGATTGAAGTTTGTGCCTTGTGTGAATTTTGCTCCGGTGGATAACCTAATGGAGGTAAAATGTTTTGTTAGGAAACTTAATTTAGCAGTGTTTTTTGAGCAAAAGGCAAATGGTTTTAAAGAGGATTGGATGGTGACATTAAAAAGAAAAGTACATTTAGCCTACAACTTCACCTGATTTTAGATGCATTTCAGAGGGTAGTTTCTGAGGATATTTATAAATTATCCATTTCTAAGAAAAACAAAAAAAATGGGCCCATTACTCCAACCTTAGTATGAAAGAGAGACAATTATTTGATAATTTAAAGAATGATAAAACAATTTAGGGTTATGAAACCAGACAAGGGTGGAGGCATTGTACTTTTTGACTCTTTAGATTATTCAAACATTATGAGTTTGATGTTAAATGATTCTAACACTTATGCCCCAGTGTTTAAGAATGAAGTTATAATAGCTTATAGAAAAAATGATTCATTTTTGGAAGAATTCTTAATTGATCAGTGAATTACCTATGGAATTTACAAGGTTTAGAAGGCTGAGAACCCCACTGTGCCCACCATTTGGCATCTCAGAGGTTCATAAAAATGTTTTAAATCTACCTTTTAGACCAGTAGTAGTGACAGGTGGACCAAGACTCATTCCCTTGGACTTTATATTGATCATTGGTTAAAAAAAAAGTATATCAGGTAGTTCCCCATTTGTTTAAGGACTCCTGGGATTTTTTAGGTAGGCTTAAACAGGAATTGTAGAAGAGAGATTAGATTTTTTGTAACAGCTGATATAATTGATTTGTTCTCTTCTGTCATTAAAAAAAAGGGATTGAACATTTTTATAATAGTATAAGACATTTTATTAGTGTTACTAATGATAGAATTAATTTGATTTCGGAATTAATGGCATTGGCCTTGGATAATAATTATATTTTTTAACGTGAATATATTAAATAGACCAGGGGGTTGCCATGGGGGCATCTTGTGCTCCCCTATATGCTAATCTGGTTGGACTGGGAGATTACTAAGGATTTTAACTTTGAATATTTTTGTAATGTTTGGTTGTATGTGAGATTTTTGGACAATATTTTTATTTTAAGGAATAGGCCTGAACATGATATATTCAAATTTGTTGAATTTCTTAATAATTCCTCTAGTTTTTTAAGATTTACATTTAGTTATGATTTAAACTAATTAATTATTTGGACACTTTAATTATGCATGGTGATAAAGGGTTTAAATCTCTGACTTACAGAAATTATCTCCAAACCCAAACATGGTTGAGTACTAATGTTGACCAGGTCCCTGGCATCAAATTTAAGGTAATTGCATACCCTAAACCATATAGGAGACCTCCAACACCCCCTGTGTACTGAAACAATGGTGGGAACCTCTCCAACAACTGTGCCGATATACTTAAAATAAGTCCCTGGCACCAAATTTAAGGTAATTGCATACCCGAAATCATATAGAAGACCTCCAACACCCACTGCGTGCTGACACAATGGCAGAAACCTCTCCAACAACTGTGCCAATATACTTAAAATAAGTATGTGTTTAACTTATATCAGCTACCCAGTCTCCTAACCTTATTAAAGTGCTATTCTACTGTATGGTACCTGGTCAGCTTAAAACATCTCTGCCTAACCACCATCCCACTTAACCAGTACTACACCATTATAGCATCCTAATATACTCCTAACCACCTGCCCTGTAATTTACTTTACTATCTCCCTCTCTTCCCCTGTCCTGCTCCCACTGGCCTAACCCCCATCTTGACACACAACTTTAACCTCCAACCAATTTGGGCCTGCTCTCTCTAAATCCTGAGACTCCACTACTCCCCGTCCACCACTTCCCCTCTCACCTCCCTTGCCTTACTTTCTGCTAAGTGCTGCTACATCCATACCTAGCTCTGCTTCCAGTGTAAGGGCTGTAGATTCATCCCCACAGCCTTGAACATACACTCATCCCTCACCCTGCTTCCAGTCTATGTAACTGTCCACATTACCTTTAAAAGTTTGTGCTAAAATAAATTAAATCAAAAGCACAACCCTAGTGCAATTCAGTTAGGTTTTACCTCTCTTAACTAGCCCTCTCTGATTGTTTTTTTGAACAACAGGGCCGCTCCCAGGATGGTGCATACTCGCTCTTTTCGCCCTCGCTACTGCTCAGGCTGACTTTGCTCCCCTATCCTACCCCCATTCCCACCCAATCCTGAGCTCCTGTAACTTATAGCTAAACACCACACCCACTAACAATTCTCACACACCCCAATTATCCTATCACTTCTCAACTATCAATCACAACCCCCTCCTCCCACCTCACCCTTATTCACACATACCCCACCCAACACACAGAAACCAAATAAACCTCCACTTTAAGATCACTTTCAACTTAATAAATATGATGTTCAGAGCACATACAACTCTTTTACTACAAACATTAATCTATCCATCCACTACACCTACCTTTCTCTTACTCTCCTTTCTCTCCTCCTACCACACCCAACTCCATTTCAGTAACCCACCACCATGGCAAACTGAACCCATAGCTAATCACAAGCAGCTAAAAAACTCCATAAATATTCCCATTGACCTTACCTCCGATCAACCACACACACACATCTACTGCCACCCAAAACTAAAAACCAACCCTCTCTCCAATCAAAAGCAATACAAAATACTGCACAAGTTACCCAAACTATATAGTAACCTACTACTAACACTTACTTGTTGTGGTGACATACACCCCAATCCAGGACCTACACCAACTACTACAACTAACCCTAACATAGCAATCCCTCTAAATAACCGGCCCACCTCATCTCTCCTCTTCCTAAACATAAATATACAAAGCATACTTAACAAAGTGCAGGACCTTCATGCCCTATTAGCCTTATATAAACCTGAGATAGCCATACTGACAGAAACCTGGCCTTAAACCACATTATCATAACAATGAGATCATAGCCCCTGAATACAATATTATTAGGAAAGATCATCATCTCATCATTTTCTTTTGGCTGTGCCCATCAGGGGTCACCACAGTGGATCATCTGTTTCCATTTCTTCCTGTCCTCTGCATCTTGCTCTGTCACACCAACCACCTGCATGTCCTCTCTCTCACCACATCCATAAACCTTATCTTAGGCCTTTCTCTTTTCCTGTTACCTGGTAGCTTCATCCTTAGCATCTTTTTCCCAATATACTCAGCATCCCTCCTCAGCACATGTCCAAACCAATGTAACCTTGCCTCTCTGGCTTTGTCTCCAAACCTTCCAACGTGGGCTGACCCTCTAATATACTTATTTCTAATCCTGTCCACCCTTGTCACACCCATTGCAAATCTTAACATCTTTACCTCTGCCACATCCAGCTCAAACTCCTGCCTTTTTGTCAATGCCACTGTCTCCAACTCATATAACATAGCTGGTCTCACTACCCTCTTGTAGACTTTCCCTTTCACTCTTACTGGTACTCATCTGTCACAAATCACTCCTGACACTCTTCTCCACCCACTCCATCCTGCCTGTACTCTCTTCTTCATCTCTCTTCCACACTCACCATTACTCTGAACTACTGATCCTAAGTATTTAAACTCATCCACCTTCGCCACCTCTACTCCTTGCATCCTCACCATTCCTCTATCTTCCCTCTCATTCACACACATATATTCAGTCTAGTCCTGCTGAGCTTCATTGCTCTTCTCTCTAGAGCATATCTCCACCTCTCCAGGGTCTCCTCCACCTGTTCCCTACTCTCACTACAGATCACAATGTAATCTGCAAACATCATAGTCCACGGGGACTCCTGGCTGATCTCATCTGTCAACCTGTCCATCACCACTGCAAATAAGAAAGGGCTCAGAGCTGATCCTTGATGTAATCCCACCTCCACCTTAAACGCATCCGTCACTCCCACCACAGACCTCACTGCTGTCACACTACCCTCGTACATATCCTGTACCAGTCTTACATACTTCTCTAACACTCCCGACTTCCTCATACAATACCACAACTCCTGTCTAGGCACCCTGTCATATGCTTTAGATTAAATAAAAAAGGTGGAGGAATAGCAATATTATTCCAAGACCATCTAACCATAGAGCAGTTTGACAGTGATAACCTGGATGTAAAAGACATAGAAATTATCCTAGCCAAACTAAACTCCCACAAACAAATTATCATAACAGCAGCCTACCTTCCTCCAGGTTGTTGTTGTGTCTTTCGGCTTTTCCCGGTTAGGGGTCGCCACAGTGGAACTCCGGTCCGCTAATGATTGGCAGTTGATTTTTACGTGCCGAGTTGCCAGCCCTGATGCACAACCTTCAACAAAGGTACGCCCATTCATGCATGTCTCCATGCAGAAGACGCTCTAGCTGAGAGTCGAGCCAGACAGCGTCTTACTGTGAATAACATTAATTCAACAGAAAACTTACTAAATTGTATCTCCCTTTCTCATGAAACTATACTACTAGGAGACTTTAACATAGACTGGCTCAATTGCTCTAACCACAACCCCTCTAACCACATCAACCTCCACGGGTTCACCCAAATAATACAGACCCCCACCAGAACCGACAAAACAACCAAACACCAGTCCATCCTAGACTGGATTCTGTCATCCCACCCCATTCTTGTACAACAGTCAGGGTCTCTCCCAGACAATCTAAGTGATCACCAATCAACCTATCTAATCAGGAACAGATCCAACCAACAAATCAAATGACCCAGCCTCAGGGTTATACGTAACAAAATAAACTTCACAGCAGCTGATTTTAACAAATCACTAAAATCTTGCAATTGGACACGCCTTAAACACCTATCACTAGATGAGGCCATGCAATACTTTAATTCCACCTTCCTAGATATCTTGAATTTCCAAGCACCCCCCCAGAACCATCAGGATCAAAAACAACTATGTCCCATGGCTCACAAAGGATACTAAAACTACCATGAAAGATAGGGATAAAAGCTGGACAATTTATCAAAAAAACAAAACCCTGACCCTAAGGCAAAACTATTTAGAACTTAGAAACAAAGCCAAAAGACAAATTAAAGCAGACAAGACCAACTACTATAAGAAACCTCAAGAAAAAATTGCCCACAACCCCCAAAAATTCTGGACTACCATATCAGGAATACTTTACCCAGGAAAAGCCTCCACCCCTACCCCTGTTCTACCAAATAACAAAACCAATATCCCCACCCAATTCATCAATTTCTTCACTGAAACAGTACTAAACCTCGCCAATGCCCAAACCAACACAAACTCACCAACACAACTAACCACCCTAACACAGCAGAATGACCAAGACATTCCTACAGCCTTCTCCCTGCAGCCAGTCCCTACCAAGACAATTTTAAAATTGTTTAAGAAACTAAAACCAGCCATCTTAGCTGCAGACAAGATGCCTGCTGATTTCCTTCAAACAGCAGCAGAAGCTATATCCTACCCTATCTCCATCCTCATCAATAGATCATTATCTGAACACAAAGTACCCACCTTGTGGAAAATCGCACACATCATTCCACTTCACAAAGGAGGTACCTCTCTAGAACTGACCAACTACCATCCAATTGCAATCCTATCCCCCTTATCCAAAATACTGGAAAGGGTTGTGCATACTCAGCTAATACAGTTCATTCTACAATATAATCTCCTCTCCAATACATAACATGAATTTAGACCATCATACAGCACCACCAACACACTTCTCTCTTATACTAACATAATCAACCAACACAGAAACAAAGGACTATTTGTATCCTCCATTTTCTTAGATTTATCTAAGGCTTTCGACATGATGAATCACAACATGCTTCTTCAAACCATGTCTAACCTAAACATATGCCCATCTACTATACTATGGTTCACGAACTACTTATCAGATAGGCAACAAGCAGTTCTATGGCAAGATAAACTATCCCCCTTACTGCCTGTCTCTATAGGAGTTCCTCAGGGATCCATCTTAGGCCCACTTTTGTTCTCCCTCTTCACCAACAACATCTCCTCAACCCTACCCACAGCCTCAGTTGTGCAGTATGCTGATGATACCACCGTTATATGTGCCGCCCCCACAATAAGCGAACTACACTCCCTTACCCAAACTAACTTCTCCCAAGCTGAAACCTGGTTTACCAACATCAAACTTATACTCAGTCCCAACAAAACAAAACTGATCCTGTTTAAACCTGGAACACCCCCACCTTTAAATGATAACTTTAACTTAATAGCCAAAGGTGATAGCCAAATAAAACCTACATCACACACAGAACTGCTAGGTGTAGAAATCGACAACCAGCTAAAATTCAACATCCATATAGCCCAGACTATCAAGAAAGTCAACAAAAAACTTGGACTTCTCTACAGAAACAAACAATTCATGACTAAACAAACCAAAGCTACTATCGCTAGAACCCATCTCTTGTCTATTCTGCTCTGTGCCTCCCCCATATTAACCAACCTGAACCAAAAAGAACTAAATAAAATGGAATCGTGTTATAACAAGATTGCCAAGTTTGCCACAGAATCCACACATAGGTCCCATCACTGTTTATCCCTAAAGCAACTTAAGTGGCTGGAACTGCCACATGCTCTACTATTCAATCAAATCTCAACAACACAGAAACTCTTCTACCACCCAGATTTAACCCCAGCACTCCAACATCTTATTCAGCCATACACCACCTCCAGAGAGCTAAGATCCAGTAACCAGAACCTAATAAAAGTTATTAGACACAAAAATGAAGCAGGTACATCTGTTTGCCTGTTCAGTTGACCAAACTTGGAATGCTCTTCCAGGCAACATAACTTCTACTACCTCAACTAAAATATTCAAACGCAACCTTAAAAGCCACTATACTAACAATTGGTTCTGTTCATGCTACTCCCCTGGGTAAGCCACACTAATACTCTACTAACTTCTCCAACAAAACTAGCATGTACCACCCTCTCAAGGAACAAACCTTCTAATCTCTATAAACTTCACTATATTATTAACATCTACAACCTCTCTAGTATACCAACAATCCCAATGCTAACTGTATCTTATTTACATGGACAACTTTAATTGCTGTCTGAATGTAAAATCATTGCTTTTCCAATTCTTCTGTGTTATGAATTTAGACCCCCCCCCGTGATATTTTGAGATGATCATTACATAGATGTAAATGTGTTATGTGTACCAAAGCCACTGTATTGTATTTTTTGCTTGAACTATTTTGTAAATGATACTTGGAGCTTTCCTCCACAGGAGGCCCAAGACCCTGTATTGTACCTTCTTGCATGAACTGTATTGTAAAAGATATTTGGAGCTTTTCTCCCCGGGTCTCCGCTGAAAATGGACCTGTGTCCAGTCAGACTATCCCGGTAAACAAATGTAAAATAAAATAAAATTACAGGAAGCCTACTTTTAGTAACTCCTATTTAGATTTTTCGAGTAGTCATCCTATGAGCCAAAAAAGAAGTTTGGTGAAGGGTCAGTGTATCTGGGTTGCTAGGATGACTTCAGATGCATTGGATCTTAAAATGGAGTTAGATAAAGTAGTGGATATGCTTTTGGTTAGGGGGTATCCTCCACATTTTGTTAATCCGATTAGGGACTATGTTGAGTCTCAATGGGAATAAAGTATAAACCACTTTTGGGTGTGGGTATTGAGAGAAGGGCACCCATGGCACATGAAAGTAAATTTGAAAGAGCCCTGGTATTACAATATAGCCCTCAAGCAGAAGAAATTAAGGGAATTGTTAGAGGGAACTGGAATATTATAAGAACTCTCCCTCATATGTATAATTTATTGGGTGTTGAGCAAGTCTTTGTGCATAAAACTGGTAGGAATTTGAAGAATTGGTTTGAACAGAGACCCCTTTATAACAAACAGGTAGGGAATAATTTTAATGGGACAAAAAATGTGGGTCCTGTTCCCACTGTCCCTATATTTTTGAAGGAGGTTCCTTGGTATTGGAGAAAATTACTCGTTCTGTGGTTAAGTTTGCTAAGGGTAACTGTTTAAGTAAATGTGTGGTATATCTTGCCAAGTGTTCAGGATGCCCAGTTTTTATGTGGGTAAAACAGAACGGCAGCTCCGTAAGAGTCTATACGAGCATTATTATGATATAGCAAAATGTAATGAAAATAATGCTCTGCATAAGCTTATAAAAACTTGTTTTTTTATAAAAAGTTTTTGTTTGGCATCCTGGGCAGGGTTATGATAAACCCTAAAGAATCTAAAGAAGTAAAGTGGTAAATGAGGTTAAATGCCACCCAGTTCCCAGGCATTAATGAAAATATTTTTATTTATTTGATTTTAAAATTAGATTCTAATAAGTTTTAAAGTAATTTTTTTTTAAGATCTTTTAGGTTTTATTTATTTAGTCTTTTAACCTTGACCTGGTTCCTATGAGTTTTAGCCCTTAATGGCTGTGTGGTTACAAATGTTAATTCATTGTTTAATTGATTTATTGGGAAGGTATAAAAGAGGAGGATTGAGGACTTTTAAACTTAGATTCTGAAGATGTCCTGATGTATCTGGATGAAAATGCTTAATCTGTTGGCCCATTTTTTTGCTTGACTTATTAAATGAGCTTTTAAATATATTGGCCAGTGGCATTTTTTTTATTTAATAGCTTTGTTCAACTCTGTTTACATTTTGGTTACTCAATTTATTGTATATTCCATACCCTATACCATCTGGGCCTGATACTGAATCAACATTTACTTTCTTAAGTATTTCATCCAATTCCTAAAACTAATTTATTTCTCAAATTCTTCCTTAATTTGTTCTGGAAATTTCTTTACTTTACTTTCTGTCTTATTTCCTATCCTTATACTTTCATACATGTTTTTCATAAGCTGTACTACAATACTTATAGTTTGCTCTTGTGTTCTGTTTACCTACCCTACTATATTTTTCATTTCTCACATTATAATATCGTTCTTTACTATTTTACTGAAATATGCAGATATCTCCTCTCTTCTACCTTGTAATAAGAACCTCTGCCTAAACATTAATGCCTTTAATGTTTTCTCAATTTTATTTCTTTTTCTCTATCATAACACTTTCTTGTATTATTCACTAAAGTCTCTAATACATTTCTATGAATTTTCCCATATTTCACCTTTTCTTCCTTTCTTACATTATCCTGCCACTGAAAAAAAAAGTTTTTATAGTTCTTTTTTTTAAATTCAATCCACCACTCAGACCAGTTTTTATAAGCCTCCTTCATGGTTAAATGATCCTGCTATGACTGTAATACTTCCAACTGTCCAAATTCACCACTTAATTTCTCATTTCTTATTTTTATTCCCTTCCCTGTTTTAATATAATTCCTTTCTTCTATCACCTCCACTGATATTGCTAAATGGTCTGAAAAAACTGTCACAACTGCATCCCTATCTGCTATGCCCAAGCCTTCCAATTATATAAAATAAACAATTTCAGATCCAAATATCCCCCTTTCACTTGACTTTAGTTCTACACAGCTCTCTTATCACCTTTATCATTTCCTGCATTTTTGTTTTACATCTCAGCCTTTCTTTTTACATCCTCCCTTTAAATCACAATTAAAGTCCCGTGCAATTATAATTTTCATGTTAACCACCACATAATTTAATATTTGATGAAACAGATTCTCTCTTTTCTTGTTAGTTATATATGAATACAATGCTATAATTCTATACACATGCTCTCTCCACCTCACATCCTCAACAATTAAACCCCCCCATCCTTACTAATGTTACATCTAGTATTGTCACTGTTTCTTTACGCAGCACGGCCACACCAGAACAACTTTCCCATCCTTATATTTCTATGCCACAATTTATTCTGTTTGCAGTCTTTTTTGACTTGTTAGGAATTTTACATCCTGTAACAGAATAACATCCACATTGTGTATACCAAACCATTCCAGTGTCCCTATCCTTTGTACAGTGTTAATAATACTGTTCACATTTACTGAAAGTATACTAAAATTGTTGCCTTTCCTTCTTTTTAAGTTCAGGGGAATATTTTAATTGTTGTTATTTTATTTTTATGCTTCCCCTAGTGAATACTTTATTTTGTTTATGTACAAGTAATCCATGATTCTCAAATTCAGAATTTTCACTAGCTAGAACTTCAAACAATCTAAGTTTCAATCCTTTCTCTTAATGTATCTTCCTGCATGCAAAGTCTCTCCTCCTTTCACCCATATTTTTCCTTCTACTTCATCACCTTCGCCCTCATCCTCTTGTTGTCCTTCCTGATGTATGTTTTCTTCTTTTCCTCTTTCTTTTTCATTATTTAACATTTGCGCTTAACAGTCCATCCCAAAATTATCCCTTTTCTTTACCCAGCCTGCATTCAGCCACATACCTTCTTGCTGTATGTCCTTTCACCTCACATTGCTTACACTGCATCTTATCACAATCATTAATTAAATGAAAAAAGTCTCCAAAAAAGAAATGTGATTTAGGCTGGCTAGTATATGGTAATGTCTCTTTATGACCAACCACAAAAATAACACTTGGCAAGTGTTTTACCATATTTTTTTTCACATTTGAAAACAATTTCCATACTCCACCCTCCAATCCATACGTCGCTCTTATCTCTAACTTTCGTAATGTTATCAATAGTTTCACACAAACCTTGCATTCGTGTTTTAACATCTACATCTTTCAGTTCATTAGAAAGTACATTTTTAAAATGTAAGTTACTAATAGAAAACAAATACTTATTCCATGGATAAATGTTCTCCTTTTTGTCACATAGTTCCATAAATTTCATCATCAGTCCCTCAGATTAAAATGTTGTCACAAAATGTTCTGTCGGTATATGTGTAAAAGATTGAATTTCTTCAGCTCTGAATCTGAAAACAGTTACCAGATTGCCCCATACATAATATGTGTATTACAGTCTCATTTTTAAAACAAGAAACATCTTTATTAAAGTATCACTTATGACATAGACAATCATACATTTATGTAAATAAAAACAAACCATATTGATATATATTCAGTTGCAAACATTATACATTACTTATAATCTATCCAGTCATTGTTTGTCAACCATTACAAAGTTCATTCACTTCCTGCCTTCCCTTAAACCCCATTCCTCCTCCAAAACATTATTCTGCATGTATTGCTCCCATGATTCCCATTTTTTCTATGTAATTTGCTCCTTCTCTTTTCAAAAGATCCCACTTCCAGTTGTTTTATTTCTGTTAGTATATTCACTACTTTTAGTACTTTGATTTTCATTTTTTAGTAATTTTTTTCTTTGGCAGCCACCAGAATTAAACTCAGTAAAGCCTTACTATCTATGTCTAGGCAATTCTCATTCTGTATCATAGCTCAGACAATAATTTCCTTAGTTACATTAGTTTGCTTACATAGTATTTTTGTTAGGGAAGTCTGCAGGGAATTTTGAAAGTCTCCAATACACACTAGTAAGCAGGAACACGAACTGGAACACCACTGATAGGACACAAAAGCTTCTTTTATTAATACACGTTCTGATACCTCAGCTTCTTGCCTTCTGTTGGAACATTTTAACATTACAAATGTGTCCCTATATATACACCTCTCATTTTCAATTATTCAATTAATTTTCAAACAATTTAATGATTAAATAATTATCACGCTACTAAGCCAGAATTTAAAGTGAAATGTGCTTCAGTAAACTTCAAACAGACTAGTAAAAGTATGATATTATTTAAAGTTACACTTTTAAATACATATTGCACTACCATTTCTTCATTCAACAACTAGGTGTTCAAAACAAGTATGCATACATAACACTGCATTTTTTAAACTTTTTAGATACATCTATTTTTAAATACATCAATGTTTCCTTTATTTTTTTCATGTTTTTAATGACAGTGTTAAAAACATACAAACACAAGATACATATCTTCAGCATGTTATCATAGTGTTAATCATAAACACAATATTGACTTATCCTTCCCCATTATGTATATTTTCCCCATGAACAAAAAATTAAACCAACCCATAACTGTCTATGTATTTATCTTGCATCTAACTACATCTACTGCTGTTTAACAATAAAAAATCTTAAATTATTGTATTGCAAAGCTTCCGAATTTCCATTATTTTATTGAATATTAATAAATATCAGTAATTTATATCCTAATACATGAATTTTCCAATATAATAAGATCATCACACAAAACGGAAATTAATCTTCCCAGCAAACTTCAACAGAAAAATCAAAAATAAGCCAGGAGCTCCAAAGGACCAGGACTCAATTTATCAAAAAGTTTAATACAGGCTTCCAACAGCACAAATCCAGCAAGGTATGTGCTTTCCTCAAAGAAATGACATCATCAGAACCAAACCTAAACCTACAGCTGAACATAATATACTTTCAAGAAAACACGCCCCCCCCCCCCCATGTTGAACCAATCCTGTTAAAAATTAATCCTGTTAAAAAAAAATGACTTAAACACATTGTTAAAAGACTGTTACAAACCCAATAAAAATGACATAAAACATGACATAAAACAACAAATATGTGACTTCAAAAACTGTATAATGAAACACACATAAAAAACTGAAAAAAATGACTTATGATCACTCAGATTTTAAGCGATCTCTTTTTTAGTTCACTGACTATTCATATCATTTCATTTAAACCAGGGAAAACTGTTGCATTGAATTTTAACTGCCAAAACATTTCTCTATTTAAAAGCTGCACCCCCCACACCCTCCTACTTATATATTCTAACTCCAAGGTTGCACTAAACATACAAACACACAAAAAACATCACCGCACAAACTCACACAAACTAAAATCCCCACCCAATATCCTCAAACACACAACACTTACCTGAAACCCAAGATAAATCCACAAACCGCACCACACATCATGAATACGACACCATGATTGTGGCAGATTTGACATTTGCAGATTCGGCATAGTGTAGTTTCGAGTAACTGCACTTTCCACTATTCGGTCTCGACGTACTGAATTTCGACATTTCAGTACATTGAGATTGTGTAGTGTATCCATAGGGACACATTTGTAACATTAAAATGTTCCAACAGAAGGCAAGACACCGAGGTACCAGAACATCTATTAATAAAAGAAGCTTTTGTGGCCTATCAGTGGTGTTCCAGTTCATGTTCTTGCTTGCTAGTGTGTATTGGAGATTCCTTTGGTGTTTATGTATGTAGAAACTTTTAAAGTGTGACAACTCATTCCACTCCCCAAAAATATGTTCCCAATTACATCTTTCGTCTGCATCATACCTCCAACATTTACAATCTATCTGAGGAAAATTCTTTGGAGTCTGCTTGTGGCATAAAAATACCTATAATAGCATTTCCAAGCAAAGATCCTAAATCTTCTAGACTTGATGCATATTTGGGAGACAGACATATATCCCCCCATTGTTTCTTTGTGACTTGCTTATCCATTCTCATTCCCAATCCTTTCTAACCTCCTCTAATTTCTATTGTTATCATTCAATATTTTATGTGCCAAACTAATTGTCCCTTTTTTAACAGCAACTTCTGTTCTAAGTTGTAATAAAAACTCTACCAGTGCTGGTGTTTTGCTTAGGATCCCCTATTTCTTTTCTGTGGCTATACTCTGTTATCTATCATTGATAGGGAAGGCTATCTCTAGCCTGCTGTCAAAATTAATTCTTGGCCTCTTCCCATTCTACTGCCTTTCCCTCTCTAATTATTTGCTCCCAATACACTGGTTCCTTTGCCAGTTTTCTCCTGTAAATTCCAACACCCTCTTGCCTTTTCTCTGTGCTTGTAATTGCAGTCATCCCTACTGGCAAAATCTCCTTTCTCCATCCCCATGTTGGCTTGCTTCTTAGAATACTTTCTGCTACTCTATGAATATAATATTATGTATGGTTATTGTTATTCTCCTTCAGGATCTACATCCAAAATCACAGTCTCTCCTTGTTTCTTGAACTCCCCTTCCCTCCCATTTCATCATCATCCTTTTCCACTTTGAGTTATAGCTTTCTGCTTTTGCCTTAACTATGTTGCTCTGAAATATCCCTTCCATTCAGGTAATTTGAAACTACCTTGTTCTATTGCAATTATCAGCTTATCCCACTTGACTTTTGCCCTCTTTCCCTCACAGATAACATCCTTCGACTCTTTATTAAGTGCTGTCCACAACTTCTCCTCTGGTTGATAAAAATATCCCTGACCGGTGTATAAAACTAAAGGTACTAAAAATATTTTCACTGCTTGTATCTTGCTATTCCACATCCATAGAACAGAGCATCACATTTCTTAGTTTTCTATTATCTTTTGTTTATTCTCTTCCAACATATCTTTAGCTGCCAAAACAGAATCTTTTTTAACCCATACTCCTAAGAAGTTCATTTTATCATGTCCCCATAAATAGGGATATTGCTGAACCAATTTGTGTGCAGGTACATAGTTATAGCTATTGCCTTTGTTTTATCTCCATTAATTTTGTATCCTGAAAAGTCTTAAAATTGTTTCAGAATGTTCCACAACACTGAAATGTTCCTTTCTGGTTTTATCAGGTATAAAATAACATAATCTGCAAAAAAACAAATTTATCTTGACTACCATTCCAGTTATATCCTTAAATTTCTGAATCCCTTATTTTCTTTCCCAATGGTTCTAAATATAATGCAAATAACAAAGGGGAAAGAGGACACCCCTGCCTGGGTGCTCTGTTCAAACAGAACTTATTAGAGAGGACCCCACCCCCATTTTAATTTTCACTTCCGATCCCTCATATATCTTCCTAATAAACCTTTTAATTTTATCAGGGAATACAAATGCTTCCATTACTGTGTCAAATGCTTTCTCTGCATCAAGACCGACTAACAACAGTGGTACTTTCTTACATTCTGCTTCTCTCCGGATCATCATTGTTCTATTAATGTTGTGAAATGTTTGCCTCCCCTCCACAAAACCACATTGATCCATATCTATCAATTTTGGCATCATTGTAGATATAAACATTTTGTAATCATAGTTTAGAATCAGAATGGGACTATATGAAGCTGGATCTGATGGGTCTATATCATCTTTAGGTATTGCAGTCCCCATTGTTTTCTTCCAGGATGTTGGTGCTTTCTCCTTCTTTTAAAATACTGTTAAACAAAACCTTCCAGATCTTTATCACTTTCTTCCCTCCTAGCTGCCAAAGTTGCACAGGAATACTATCTTTTTCTGCTGACTTTTCTGTAGATTGTGTATACATCACCATTTTATCTCATCTCCTCCCATCATAACTGTTAGCAGTTGAGCCTCATCTACCTCTAACCTTGGCATATTTAATTACTGCAGTCTCATTTTTGTTCCATGCTGACAGCTGGCCTTCTCTTATTTTTTAAAAATAGTTTGTTGCTGCTGTCCTGTTTTGCCTGTTGTCACTGCTGCATAGGTTTTACTGCATTTTATGCTGCCATAAAACCAGACTCATTCTCAGTTTGTGGCTGCTTTTTCTTGTAATTACTGTTGCCACATCGCCTGGTTCCTTCTCCACATTACCATCCTCAACACTTCCAAAAAAGTTATCTGCAGTTTCATCTCATGAAAGAGCAGAACTGTCACCCATATCATCCTGCTCGATTATTTTTGTCAGAATATCATCTGCAAACCCTCTTGGTGCCGGTTTTATCTGCACAACTCTGATTGACTTATTTAATTTTCCATTGAGACAGCTAAATGCTGCTGATTTCTATCATCCACTACAAATAAATCTTTATCTGCATTCTGATTCTCACAGTTAACAAAATTTTCTAAAAATTCTCTGTTTCCTCCTTCAAACTCTCCGTGGCATTTCTCTCCTCTTCCATGCTGCAATTCTCTGTTTCCTCCTTCAAACTCTCCATGGCATTTCTCTCCTCCTCCATGCTGCAATTCTCCATTTCCTCCTTCAAACTCTCCGTGGCATTTCTCTCCTCCTCCATGCTGCAATTCTCTGTTTCCTCCTTCAAACTCTCCATGGCATTTCTCTCCTCCTCCTCCATGCTGCAATTCTCCATTTCCTCCTTCAAACTCTCCGTGGCATTTCTCTCCTCCTCCATGTTGTAATTCTCCGTTTCCTCCTTCAAACTCTCCATGGCATTTCTCTCCTCCTGCATGCTGCAATTCTCCATTTCCTCCTTCAAACTCTCCGTGGCATTTCTCTCCTCCTCCTCCATGCTGCAATTCTCCGTTTCCTCCTTCAAACTCTCCGTGGCATTTCTCTCCTCCTCCATGCTGCTGCTTCTTTTAGACCTTTTTCTTGCTGCTGTAACCATCTAGCAGCTCCAAGGAGAAAAGAGAAGAGGAAATACCCTGATGCACTGGTCAGATTTCCCCTAGTAGTATAAATATCACCTCAGGTCTCCCTTAAGAAGAGGCCATTAACCAGCAGGACTAACCTAGTCAACATATGATAAAAATAAAGAAGTGATCACTTGACTTGTGTTAATTTGTTGTTATATGTACCCTTCCAAACATTTGTCTTCTTCTTAGTCTGCTCAGACAGGCTTATACGAGGATAGCTTGTTAATGGAAATCTACAAGGTGAGTTCAAGAAGCTCCAATTACATTTGGTGTTTCTACTGCTTCATACTAATGCGATGGAAAATATTACATGGAACCTTTGTTCCACATGGCTATAATTCTACAAATATGAAGTGATTCAAGAGGCTGTTTCAAAAATGTGCAGGTATTTTATGTTGCCATTATTGGCGCTTTTCTTCTTATGAATAAATTCCCTGTTGCACATCGTCCAAGTAGGAAGATATGTATGTATGTATGTATGTATGTATGCATTTATTTATTTATTTATTGCATTTGATTACCAGGAAATTCTTACTTGACATTAAAATCCCTTTTCATTGGAAGCCCATGGAAGAAAGCTCTAACTGACATAAAAGAGTACAAGTACATGCACATAACATGCATAAAGTATACAGAGATGGCAAATATCTCTGTAAAGAAAAAAGGAGTGCAGTATAATCTACATTTACACACAATTTACAGAGGTGCATTCACATTGCAATATACAGTATACAGAGTTTCATTCACATTACATTATACCATTAACAGTGATGGATACTATGTGCAAACTTCAGTTTCAGAGCCATGAAATAAGTACGATATAATCAACATTTACATATAATACACATGGCTGCTTCCATGTTGCAATATATAGAGACTTACCTTCTCATTACATTATAGAATTATCAATGATAGATAGTGTGCAGACTTCACTTTTAGATTCACAAAATTGGCTGTGTGAAGAATATTCTGTATAATACATTTGTGTCAGCAAGGATCGGCACACAATAGTTTTGATTTCACATTAAGAGAAGGAAGGAGAGGCCAACAGATTTTGGTCCACTGGAACAATTTAGGAACTGAGGGAGTTGTAAACAGATTTAGTAGGTGTATAATTGGGTTTAGCCTGGAAAAGTGCAGGAGCCAGGAATCGCTTAGGTGTTTTTAGTTGTGGTTTAAAGGATTTCAGATCATCAGTTTGTTTGAAAAGGAGAAAACTGAAGTGCCACTTTTTTGAGATATAGTTGGAGTACAGGAGTATCATGCTGAGTGGTTTGATTTGGTTACTAGTACATGGTGTTTGTCTGCGGTGCACAAAATTCTATAAGTGGAGTAGTATCTGATTCCACCATTTATAGATGGACAGTGTTCTGGTTTATTAATAGGATTGCGAGAAGTCAGTAGCTGTGAGAAGGTTAAGTAAGGTACTATTTCTGTCCAGTTGAACTGTTTCAGGGTCAGGCAGTTGTATGTCCTATGAGGTAAATTAGCCAAGAATCTTACAACTGTATTGCAGCATTGTCCTAGTTGACTTTTCTGTGCAGATTTTAGGTTTGTGAACATGGGAGCAGCATGAAGAAGTGCTGGAAGAAGGCAGGTTGAGGCAAACTGATTTCTAGCATTATCATTTAAATGTGACTTGATCCTATAGAGGTAGATAAGTTTTGATGTTTTTTTTTAACTCCCTCTTTCATGCAAAGGTTGACTGTCATGTTTATGCCTATGATTATGCCTAGAAGTTTGATGTGAATATCAAGTTTAATTTTTGTGGTGTTTGATGAGGTTAGGTTTAAATGTACATTTTGGATAGCCAATTGTTTTGGAGTAAATTACATTACTTTAATGGGGTTTAGACGTAATTGAGAGTCTATTATTCATGTTTGAATAGAGGTTAAGAAATCTTGGGCTATTTATTGCAATTTTCCAGGGATTTGGGAAGAACAGATCAAGATGGAAGCTGTACTAGACCAAAAGGGCACTTGCAGACATTTTTTTATAGCCATATGAGATAAAGATTCCTTGTAAGTATTTTCTTTCTCATTGTTTTTTGGGTGTGCTAGACTCATTTAAAGGTTTCAGTTGTAATACTGCCTTCTTTTTCTGTCCTTTTAAACTATTTCTGCTCCTTTCAGGGGACAGTACACATTGCTATAGCACTTTACCTTCTACTGGAGTGCCCCTCATCAGTGCCTTTAAACATGCATTAAGCCCATAGCAAGAACAGTACTCAGTGTGAGGCCCCAGACATGATAAATGGTTTATGTGTCCACAAATTGCTTTTCATAGAAATCCAGTAAATCAAACCCATTCAGTTGAACAAGCAATCGCTCATTTTGTGGAAACAGGGGCAGACCCCCCCCAATCCCCCATACTGGGGACTTTGTCCTGCAATCTTAAAGTAATATAAACAACTCAGAGGTCACAAAAATTTAGGATAAGTTAAAAAAATAGTAGCAAGTGCCCTTTTGTTTCAGCTAGTATGATTGTTAGGGTTTTGTTGAAAAGTGATTCTTGGATATAAATAAACAAATGAAGATGCAGCAGAGCCATCCTTCACCCGTTTGAGACCTTAACCCAGTATATTTCACCATCCGCCTAACTATCTCTACTTCCCTATCACACTACCTAGGTACATTTTCTGTCATGTACCACATTTCTCTTCCAAATAGGATTGGTAATATTGCCTTTTTGACATGAAACCCAATGCTCTTCAAATCACTTCTCTGGTACTCAGTTCTTTTTCTATTCCCTGAATGGTGTCTTTAGTGTACCTCCTTTTACTGTTGGTTTTAAATATCACACCAATGTTGTACCACAATAAAAAGCAGCATTACCAAAATTTATTGGAAAGAAAGCAGAAAAGAAACGATGTATCCCAGTAGTACATCACTTTTTAAATAGGGACATGGCAAGATTATCTAATAGTCAGGGTGGAGAAGAGGGTTAACAACATTTCAGCATGCTCCACTGGAAGACAGCTAGATTATGCTTTTCAAATGGGATTCTGTACTCCTTTGCAATATTAAATGAATGTTGATACCTTGCCAGTTGAGTCCTGATTTTTTCTTTCTTAGTCTGGTTTATCTTTTACCGTCTTTACTATGGTTGAGATATAAGACCATGCATTCATATGTCTGTTTATGTATTTACTTATTTGTTTTGTTAACCAGGTGAGTAGAATTGTTGACAGACCCTTTTCAGTCATGACTTGGGCCCATAGGAAAACAGAGAACATATAAAGCAAAAAGGAAACAGACAGCAGATTTGCTTACAAAATAAATTGTTACAACAAAGTTGAAAAGCACTTATTTAGAATATGTACAGTTATTTTTTTCAAGATTCACCACAGTTAAATTTAGGAAATTATCACATCAGGTAGTTGAGATTAGATCTAAGGTGTTTTCCTTACTTCTGCATGAAGCCGTTCCCAAATGGCCAGGACAAGCTTTGAAAATGTCCCTTCTCCTACAGAAGTTTGAATCTGGGTCTAATAGAAGTTAGGAATTCTTCCTTGTCATCTCTTACTGAATAGCTTTATTGCCGGATTTGCGGTTTAGAGAACAATGTCCCCATTTGACTATTTTGTGAATATGTGAGTTAAACAGCAGAGTTGCCTTTTCATTGACTGGTAGTTAATTAAAACATTCTAAGAGCTGGCAGTGGTCAGTATGTTCATTTACTAGTAGGACAAATCTACATATTTTATTTACTGCAGTTTATTTTATGATTTTATGAATGTTTGTACTGTAGTAAAAGGTTATTAGGGGGAGTCCATATTTAGTTTTGAGGATCAGTACATTTCTTGCTAAGGCACAAAGAGCAGAGGAAGAAAAGACGTGATATTTTATAACATAGGTTTAGGTAGTAAAGGGTTTGTTAACAATATATCCAGTATTTAAAGCAATATCTGCAGATTTCACCCTTTACTGACATAAGTCACACAAGAAAGGTGCAACCAGGCATACACCATATATGTCACAGTCTACACTTTTCAAAAAATAATTTATTTATTCTGAGCAGTAAGATGTGCTTTCCAAGTATATTTATTATGACTTATACAGTAATATTTTTTTCAGAATGCCTTGTTAATTAATGGGTTTTTTGCTTAAGAGCCAGATTCTGAAGCAAGTTATGCCTGAGGTCCTCACACTATTCCAAGCACTCAAACTAAGCCTGATTCCTGATTTCCAGGATTCTTCAGGCAGCATATACTAATGAGGAATCATGGGGCTCTGTACTCATTTCCAAAAAGTGAACTAGGCTCAAAACACAGTTGGACTTTTACACTGGCATTGAATATCAGTGAAAAAGCTTTTAAGTAATGACATGGCCCATTAAAATTAATGGACCTATCCAGCCGTAGGTGTTGTTCCACCAGGACACTAGTACGGGCACTGCAGGCATTGCATGGTTGCAAGGCCAGTAGCCTCAGTACCACTACTGACATATAACTGGAGCTATACTTTAAGCTATAAACAGAGAGTAGTGGCCAAGCACCATGCATATATGGAATCATTATTGCCCCAAGCAGCCACAAAGGATAACTCAAAATGCATGTCGTAGATGTTATTATCTATGCTCTGTTAGCACAGCCCCACAGCATTCCTACCCTGCTGTTTTGGATGTGAGACTACAAGCATGACAGACATTTTACCTGGTCTACATGCATTCATGCATCTGACATAGAGGCAGGGGCTTTGATACTGACCAGCTTTGAGTACGGTTAGCACAACCTGTATATCAGAATGGTACTGCAGATAGGTTAAATGGCTGAACTACCAGTTCTCACATACTGGTGGAGCAGTGTTGATGATCAACTTCAAAGAACTTTGGTGGTTATGTGGCAGATTCATCAGTATTTGTACAATGCCATGAAGAGGTAATAAGATTTGTTTAAGTAGATTAATGGAATTTCTTTAACTGGTTTTGGTGTGCCTGATATCCTTCAATGTTATGGCAGTGGTGTTGCATCTGGTAGAGTTTCAAGTGCTCCTCTCACCAGCATATTTCTCATCCATCCAATTTCACAAAATGTCCAGATTTTTGCCTTATATTTTTGGTCCCTTCCTCATACAATTTGTGGTTTCCAGGCAAACTAAGTCACAGAGTTCATATCCTTCAGAAAATGAATGCAAATACATGCTAATGCAAGACCTGTTATTCTAGCAATTTTCTAAGTTTATGCAAGCAGTATTTAAAATGTTTCCTTGATTTTTGGGCCTTTGTTCTCCAATTAGTTTTGGCATTTCCAGAATTCTAATTCTTGTGCTAAGATGCTGAAAGGTATGCCCCCAGTATGATATCATATGGGGGCAGACCTGGAATTCAGTATTGGGATTGCATCACTGGATGGTGGAGACTCTCCACAAGCTGCCGTGATTTTTCCAGAATCTAGAGATAAGTTTGCTATTTCACGATACTCTTTTCTTTTTTCACTATGTAAAACGTGTACTGTTTTGAAACAAGAACAGTCTGGGGTTGGTGAGGTCTACACTTTTGTGGAGGTTGCATTGTGGAAGATGGTATACAATTTCAAAACCCATGGCTTCTCTCAAGTCACCACAGAACTGTAACACTCTATAATCAGTTATGCTGGTTATTTCCTCTAAATGACAGCATTTTACTCAAGGCCGTTCCACCACCAATAATCTCACCTCTGGCGAGATCCAGTGGCGGCTGGTGACTTCAAATCAAAGGGGGGCTGCAGGAGACAGCTGAATGGGTGGGGTCAATGGGAAGGGGTGCAGCCAACTAGAAAGGGGTGGAGCTATGCTTAAAACCACAAAAACTAAATATACTGCCCTGGGTGCCAAACCGTCATTATGAGAGTCCAATCAAGACAAAATGAAGTGTAGAAGAATAGAAATATTTCAATGCATTGGCTGCATGACAGCTTAATATCTAGATGGAAACAAAAAAGGTTGTAAGGCATGAAAAAATAAATTACTTTTTTTAAAACACATAAATGGAATGCCAGTCAAAATCAAGAAAAAGAAAAACAAGCACCACTCAACTCAAACCACTCCTTACTGCAGTTCTAATTATAATTTATATTCAGCTTTATTAAAGTACCAAGTAACATGCTGAAAGTAGAAATCTCTGATGCCCCACTAAAATGTTCCTTATCCAAAAAAAAAAGACCTGCTGCCTGACTTCTACTTGTTTCATGGGGAAAACATGATCAAACTAAAAAATGAAAAGCAAACAAGAAATAAGTTCAAGATAGATTGCTTAAAAGGATTACTGTACAGGTTATGGACCACACGACTGGCATTCTGTTTACGGGTAAAGCCTGCAGAGATGACTGGAAGTCTCCAAGTGTAACGAGACTCTTAAAAATAATGTAATCCTGTCCTTTATTACAAATACTGTCATACGCATTTCAATACCCAAGGCTTATACATTATCTAGTTAAGTATTCTCTACATGGCAACAGAAAGGCTTTCAATGCTGGCAATTCTTTAACAGTATGCTTATTAAAGCTTACTTGCATCTTGCAATCTCAGCCAAGCTTACCTGATGGTCATTAAAGTATTACTACTTAAACACAGAGCAACAGGCACTTTGAGTAATAAGCATAAATCAACAGTACAAAAAATATGACAGAAAACAGACCATTCTGTAAAAATCAAGGACAGATGAAAGGCCACTCTAGTACTTGTGTCTACCTTGGATGGGGGGGGGGTACTCTGCACATTTACACTGCATAACTACTCCTTGCCTCGACACATCCAGAGTCACTACATGGGGGAGTGGGGTGCAACAAGTATGTCACAGTTTGAAATGCCTCTGACTGACTTGTGATGGCCCTGACACATTTGCCATACCTCTCAACCTCAGAGCAAGAAATCTGGACAAAGCCATACAAAGAAATGGGACAAAGGCCCAAAAATAAGGACAATTTTTAAAATATTGCTCTTATAAACCTAGAAAGATAAGAGGTCTTGCATTAGTATGAATTTTCTGAATGGTATGAAATCTGAAACTCAAATGTCTGTCATTATTTTCTAACTTCAGTGTTTAATGATTTGTCACTAATTTGCCAAAAAAACACAATTTTATGAAAACTGGACCAACAATGTGGATGTACAAATATAAAATAGGCTATAGCAACACAATACAGCTGGGAACCTGTCAAAGAAGGGACACTTTAATATTAGTACTGCTAACTTGAGCAGCTGACAAAATAAAAGAATCTACATGCATTTCTGAAATAAAAGTAATCTAACTGATTATTACAGTTATTTCTTAATTATAAACCCTCCATGTTTTCTTCCAAAATTGCTATTTTGCGGAGGGATCATTAGGGAAAGAGCAAAATTTTGAGCCAAAATCAGGGACAGTTGAGAGGTTTATACATATCTAGTAAGTATTTTTACATGGAAAGAAAGGTTTCAAAGTGGCAACTTTAAAGGTATGTTATTAAAGCTTATTTCATCTGCAATTCAGCAAATTTTGATGGATAAAGAACTACTTAAACAAGGAAAGGATTTTGGAAAAGCATAAAAAAAGAAAAATATGAAGAAAAGGGAATTTTGAAAAACAAGGAAGATGAAAAGGACCTGTACTGTGACCTTTGGGGGGGGATTTAAATTTTTTAATTTATTTATTTGTTTTGAAAGGGGTAGTTTGTTGAAAACTTTTTTCAGTCATGATTGGGAAGGGAAAACAGAGAACATATAAAGAAAAAAGGAAACAGACAAAATTTCCCAAAAAATTTTTAAAAAAATTTGGGAAAAAATTTTTTAAATATGTACAGGTATTTTTTTCAAGATTCACCACAGTTAAATTTAGGAAATTATCACATCAGGTAGTTGAGATTAGATCTAAGGTATTTTCCTTACTTCTGCATGAAGCAGTTCCCAAATGGCCAGGACAAGCTTTGAAAATGTCCCTTCTCCTACAGAAGTTTGAATCTGGGTCTAATAGAAGTTAGGAATTCTTCCTTGTCATCTCTTACTGAATAGCTTTATTGCCGGATTTGCGGTCTAGAGAACAATGTCCCCATTTGACTATTTTGTAAATATGTGAGTTAAACAGCAGAGTTGCCTTTTCATTGACTGGTAGTTAATTAAAACATTCTAAGAGTTGGCAGTGGTCAGTATGTTCATTTACTAGTAGGACAAATCTACATATTTTATTTACTGCAGTTTATTTTATGATTTTATGAATGTTTGTACTGTTGTAAAAGGTTATTAGGGGGAGTCCATATTTAGTTTTAAGGATCAGTACATTTCTTGCTAAGTGACTGCGGTGGTGTTGCTGCGGTAGCACTGTTGCCTCACAGCAAGACATTGTGCCGTTCGATTCTCAGCTAGAGCATCTTCTGTGTGGAGACATGCGTGAATGGGCATACTTTCATTGAAGGTTGTGCGTCAGGGCTGGCAAACTCGGCACGTAAAAAAATCTACTGCCAATCATTAGCGGACCGGAGTTCGCTGTGGTGACCCCTAACTAGGAAAAGCCAAAAGACACAAACAAACAAACATTTCTTGCTAAGGCACAAAGAGCAGAGGAAGAAAGGACATGTGATATTTTATAATATAGGTTTAGGTAGTAAAGGGTTTGTTAACAATATTTCCAATATTTAAAGCAATATCTGCATGAAGAAAGTAGACAGGAGTATAAGGAGATGAGGTGCATGGCAAAGAGAGAGGTGGCAAAGGCTAAGGATAAGGCATATAAAGAGTTGTATGAAAGGTTGGACACTAAGGAAGGAGAAAAGGACCTGTACCGATTGGCTAGACAGAGGGACTGACCTAGGAAAGATGTGCAGCAGGTAAAGGTGATAAAGGATAATGAGGGAAACATACTTACAAGCAAGGAGAGTGTGTTGAGGAGATGGAAAGAGTACTTTGAGGGGTTGATGAATGAAGAGAGGGAGAGGGAGAGAAGGTTGAATGATGTAGGGATAGTGAATCATGAAGTACAATGGATTAGCAAGGAGGAAGTAAGGATAGCTATGAAGAGAATGAAGAATGGAAAGGCTGTTGGCCCAGATGACATACCTGTGGAAGCATGGAGGTGTTTAGGTGAAATTGCAGTGGAGTTTTTAACCAGATTGTTTAATGAAATCTTGGAAAGTGAGAGGATGCCTGAGGAATGGAGAAAGTGTTTTGGTACCGATTTTAAGAATAAGGGTGATGTGCAGAGCTGTAGTAACTACAGAGGGATTAAATTGATCAGTCACAGCATGAAGTTATGGGAAAGAGTAGTGGAACAAGGTTAAGAAGGGAGTGATGATTATGATCAGCAGTATGGTTTCATGCCAGGAAAGAGCACTACAGATGCAATCTTTGCTCTCAGAGTGTTGATGGAGAAGTACAGACAATGTCAGAAGGAGTTCCATTGAGTTTTTGTACTTGAAAGCATATGACAGGGTGCCTAGAGAGGAGTTGTGGTATTGTATGAGGAAGTCAGGAGTGTAAAGTAAATGAGGTATGAGCAGTATAGTGTCTTTTTGAGGTCTGCAGTGGGAGTGATGGATGCGTTTAAGGTGGAGGTGGGGTTACATCAAGGATCAGCTCTGAGCCCTTTCTTATTTGCAATGGTGATGGACAGGTTGACAGCGAGATATGACAGGATCCTGGACTATGATGTTTGCAGATGACATTGTGATCTGTAGTGAGAGAGGGAACAGGTGGAGGAGACCCTGGGGATGGAGATATGCTCTAGAGAGAAGTGAATGAAGGTCAGCAGGACTAAGACAGAATATATGTGTGAATGAGAGGGAGTATAGAGGAATGGTGAGGATGCAAGGAGTAGAGGTGGAAGGTGGATGAGTTTAAATACTTGGGGTCAATAGTTATGTGGTGAGTGTGGAAAGAGGTGAAGAAAGAGTACAGCAGGATATGGAGGTGAGAGTGATTTGTGACAGACAGTACCTGTAAGAGTGAAAGGGAAGGTCTACAAGAGGGTAGTGAGACCAGCTATGTTATATGGGTTTTAGACAGTGGCATTGACAAAAGGCAGGAGTTTGAGCTGGATGTGGCAGTATTAAAGATGTTAAGATTTGCACTGGTGATGAGGGTGGACAGGATTAGGAATAAGTATATTAGAGGGTCAGCCCAGGTTGGAAGGTTTGAAACAAGGAGGCATGATTACGTTGGTTTGGACATGTGCTGAGGAGGGATGCTGAGTATATTGGGAAAAAGATGCTAAGGATGAAGCTACAGAAAGAAAGAGAGGCCTAAGATAAGGTTTATGGATGTGGTAGAGAGGACATGCAGGTGGTTGGTGTGACAGAGCAAGATGCAGAGGACAGGAAGAAATGGAAACAGGTGATCTACTGTGGTGACCCCTAACGGGAACAATCAAAAGAAGATGATGATCTGCAGATTTCTTTACCCTTACAGTCCTGAAAGCTTAGTTGCCTCCTCACTGAGGTCTAATATATGAAGAAAGTGTAGCAAATCTACCAAGTCTTTCGCCTGCAAGTAGTCAAGTTAAAGTGGGTATTGAACTACCTCTGCATTAAATGGACTGTATCCACACCAGCAAACAAATACACAACTTTAAATACGGAAACAGACCACAGGAACCAAACTCCACTCTGCAAGTTGATGAAAGAAGTACTTTTAATTCAAAGTAAATTGCACCCTTCACATGCGGCAGGAATCACAACAATACAAACAATAGCATTAAGCGCTTTTCATCCGGATATTATCAAGCTCAGATACTAAGCTCCGAATTACAAAAAGTTTAAAAAGCCCACGTGAAATGATGTGGCCAAGTAGGTGGTACTAAATTCATTAAACAAAATTTGTTTAAAAACCAATAATCATTTCATTATGAAAGTAATTTCATTCTAAAACTAACTAAATAAACAGACACATAAGCTACTCTGCAGGTCGACAAAAGTTAATTCTAAAAGGTTTAAATTACACCAACTGAGAATACCCACAACTTAAGTGCAAAGTAAACAGTCAAGTCACAATCTATATACACCGGTTTCCCTGCCGTTTAGCTTACCCGGGCCTTCCTACTTACCTAATATACTTCTGCACCTTCACTCTGTTCTTCTTCTAACTTCTTTCTTCTACTGCTTCTTTCTTCAGTTCTTCTTCTGTTCTTCTGAGCCACCAAAAAAAAAAAATAATAAAAATCCAATGGCAAGTACTGCCAAGTAGCAAATTAAAGGTTCGGTAAATCCTTCCCGTGTGACCGAGTACTGACTCAGTCACGAATCAACCCACAACTGACTTACTGTTTGATTCTCGCTCTTTTCCCAGCACATAAAGCCCGGGAAGAGAGCGACAACCAATCAGCAGCATTTGCCCAGCAAGCATGTCATGACGTGCCTGCGGACGTCGCAGTCCGAGCCCCTTCCATATCTATGCGGTTTGTGTCTCAACCGCATAGACTTCTGGGAAGTTCTGGGCATCACAATGATGCCTTCTTTGCTCCTCTGGGCTGCAATGAAAACATTGCAGCAAGAATTTCCAAAAAACGCTGTTGCGATTGAAGCGCCAATGCGCATGCACGTAATTTCGAGTCGCGGACTCGAAATTTAAAGTACAAAAACAGATTTTTTTTTTTTTTTTTTACATAAAAAAAAAAACAAAATAAGCTACTCAGCTGTCTAGCTGAGGGGGCTGCAGTCCGCCAGCCCGATGCCACGAGCCGCCCCTGGTGAGATCCTTCTTATTATCGCTAACATATTTCCTTTTCTTTCTCTATTTACATATATATCTATCTATATATATATATATAAATATATATATATATATATATACATATATATATATGTGTGTGTGTGTGTATGTGTCTCTATGATGCTATACCTAGAGATCTATATATTTCAGCAATTTACAGCTACTGTATGATTAAATTCAGGATTGGTTCAGTTTGCAGAAGTCACTGTTATTGAATGTCACATCAACAAACTCATATTAGTGAAATGGTCTTTTTAAGTGCAGACCAATTTTTTTGCAGAACACTTTGGAAACACTGCTTTTGAAATTTAACAGAATCCATAATTTTCCTCTCTGTAAGCATTGCCTGGTGTCTGTATGTGTGTGCGTGTGTGTGTGCCAGTGCACTCAAATAAGAAAAACAAAAATCTGAGTATGACTTGAAAAAGTACAATTGTGCAAAGTCTTACCATAACCGTAGATGTCCTTGCCTTCACCACTGCAGTTTTCCTTACTAATAGGATTCCCTACTATGAAGCCCTCTGTCCAGCCAGTATACAAAAGATTTCCATTGCTTTAATGTAAGCTGAACATCACCTGCTTACTCCTTGCGTAAGGTAGGGCATAAAGGTGATGTTCAAGCGTACCATCCTCAGAACAGATTGCTGCAGTAGGAACAGCAGTCCAAGGAAAACCATGGAGAATCTGCACAGCCAGGAAGGGAAAAAGACCAGGGGGATGGAGGGAGGGAGTGAATACTGCAGCAGTGAAGGCAAGGACATCTACTGTTATGGTAAGATTTTACACAACTGTACTATGTCCTTACATTCACAGCTGCAGTATTCCTTACTAATGGGAGAGTGCAAAAGCTCAAGAAGAAACCTGGGAGGAGGAAACAGCAGAGCCCGCCAAGAAGCCATGAAGTATGGCAGCAGCAAAACCAGCTCTGGCTCTGGAGATACCATCAAACTGGTAATGTTTGGTAAAGGTATGCACAGAAGCCCAGGTAACAGCTTCAAGAATAGAATTAGCATCTAAGCCTTTGAAAAAAGCACCAGAAGAAGCCACAGCTCTAGTGGAATGAGCCTTAACAGAAGAAGGAAGGCTATCACCATGAAAAGTGTAGCAAAAGGAGATAGCCTTTGAAATTCAAGTGGAAATAGTTTGCTTGGAAACAGACAAACCTAAAGACCTAGGATGAAAGAAAAGAAATAACTGGTCAAACTTCCTGACAGCTTTAGTTTTATCCAAATAAAATCTGAGCTGTCTATGCACATCTAAGGTATGTAGCACCCTCTCGCTGTCAGAATGCGGAGAAAGAAAAAAGGTAAACAAATACCACAAAACATTAACATATGCGAGAGATGCAATTATATAGCTAAATTGGAGGCTAAGCTCTCTCCACACAAGACTGGAACAGGCAGTCATGAGGAGAAGGTTAACACTTGCACCACACCTCCGGCCTCACATAGACATACTAAACCAGAACTGGCAAAAAATACACATAAATACACAAAATCATACTCGGAGGCTCTAAATAAAAACCTGCAAAAGCATCACAGACCTCCAAAGCAGACACCCAAAAAACCTGCACCTCCCGTCACAAACCAGACAACACATAAAACACAAGATCAGTGTGCCGCACAATCACAACCCTTAAGGCGAAATAACATATCTAACACACTAGTACTAGGTGACTCTATAGTCAGGCACACTGACATCCCACTCACTAGGCTGGACAAGGAGAAGGTTACTGTTAGCAGCCTGTCGGAATCCAGAATCTGCCACATAACACAAGCACTCAGGTCACTCCAGAACAAGTACAAATATAGCTCTGTCATTGTTCATGTTGGTGTGAATTACCTGAGACGTACCTCCCTGGACTACATGAAAAGAGACATGGAAGAGCTCTCTGTTCATGTAGCCCAGGCGGGTATGACCCTGACCCTGAGTAGCATCCTGCCCTCACCAAGAATGATACCGCAGTATAAAGAAAAAATTATCAATTTCAACAATTGGCTAAGCTTCTGGTGTCACTCAAAGGGGAAATAGTGTCTGTCAGCCTGGGATGACATGCTCGACAGGCCTTGTTGCTTTGCAAGAGATGGCTTGCACCTGTCACCCCTAGGCTTTCGAATACTGGCCAAGGCTCTTGCTGCCCCCATAGTGCCTTTTTTCGGCAAGGCTCAAAAGTCAAACCCACCTCTGTAAACAGCACAAATAAAAAAATGAGGGTTATGCTACTCAACACCAGGAGTTTACATTACAAAATGCACGCGCTCAAAGCACTCCTTAGTATGGAGAATGTCGACATCTATGCAGTAACTGAAACCTGGTTCAAGGCTCCACAGAGCACCCTAGCACTACTGGGCTACAACTCATACCACACATTTCGGCCACAGAACATGGACCAAAACACAAAAGGAGGGGGTGTATCCATATTCATCAAGGATACCTACACCTCCAGGTTAGTGGCGCAGCATGATACCTCCAAGATCATCCATGTGCAACTAACATCAGGCAAATCTGCAGTGCAAATTGTGGCCTGCTACAGATCAACCTCCATGACCCAGGACCACCACTCCACCTTTCTGGAGACTCTGGAACACATGAAGGTCCTACCAAACACCCTGATATTGGGCGATTTCAATTACCCTACCATTAACTGGGAAAACTACTCAAGTACAAACTCCCAGGTCCAGCACTTCCTGGAATTTATCAACTCAAATGCCCTGGATCAGCTGGTAAACTCCCCTACCAGAGGTGAAACCATAATGGACCTGGTCATCACCAACATGGGCAACAGGTGTTCCACACCGGAGGTCAACCCATCACTGGTTAGATCAGACCATAAACTAATTACTCTGGATGTCCATACCACACCACCACCTCCAACCAAGGAAACCACAGTGAAAAACTTTTCTATAGCAAACTTCACCTTTCTTAAGACAGAGGTGGTAAATTTCACAGCCCCCACGCTAAAGGATAACAGTGTCCAAGATGCAGGAAGCTTTACAAATTCACTCTATGAGCACCTACAAAGATGCATGGATCGTGCCATCCCTAGCAAAACCAAGACTCACTCCCCTAAGAGAAGGAAACCAGTCTGGTGGACCCCTGCCATAAACAGGCTATACAATAGGAGGAGGAAACTAGTTCATAAAAAAAGCAAATCCCAAGAAGAAAAGACATCCCTGATTAGTATCAGTAAGAAACTAAGGTCCCTCATAAAATCCACCAAGGTTAACTTCAAAAGGAAAATAGCCAAGGATTCGAAAGATAACCACAAAGTCTTCTTTAGCTATGTCAAGAATCTAAGTGGCAACTCTCAGATACGCTCTGAGCTAGGGCAAAATAGCACAAAATATACTGAACTCACTGATATCGCCAACATCCTGGAAGATAGATTCAGTGCAAACTTCACCTCCCTCTCACCCCCAAAAGGGCCCACAACAATACCTGAAAAGTGTAGTGTCCCAGAAATCACAGACGCACAGGTGAAAATAGACCTTTCAAAAGCCAAAAGCACAGCATCAATGGGGCCAGATGGTGTCCCAGGCTGCATCTTGCACAAACTACAGAACGAACTAACCCCCCACCTAAACACACTGCTCAACCTCAACTTCTCCACAGGCTACGTGCTCATAGAATGATGCACAGCAACGGTTATTCCACTCCACAAAGGAGGGGCCACAACTAACCCTGGTAACTATCGCTCCATAAGCCTGACTAGCCTGGTCTGCAAGGCTATGGAGCACATCATCATGGAACTCATTAAAAAAGACATTGGGAACCTCCAAACACTTGACCCAACCCAGTTCGGCTTTGTTAAGGGCAGATCATGCCTACTAAACCTGGTTGACTTCTTCGAGACAGTCACCAAGGCCACAGATGAGGGGAAGATTGTTCAGACAGCCTACCTTGACCTCGCCAAGGCTTTTGACACCATTCCCCACTCGGGAATTATAGAAAAACTGACCAGCCTGAACATAAACCCCTACATCATGAGATGGGTTGCCAACTGGCTTACAGACAGAGCTCACACAGTAAGAATAGCGGGCTCCTGGTCCGACTCTAAACCAGTCACAAGTGGTATCCCACAAGGTTCGGTCCTGGGACCCCTACTGTTCGGCATATACTTCTCAGAAGTACAGGCAAACACAGGAGGACTATGGCTAACCAAGTTCACCAATGACTGCAAACTGGGAGCCATAATTGACTCTCCGGCTGAAATGGACATTCTCCAAAAGGGCCTTACTGAGATGGACACCCGGTGTCAAAGTCATGGCCTCAAGCTAAATGCCAAAAAATGCAGTCATCCTGTTTGGGAAAAACAAAACACCAATGAATTACCACATAGGTGGCAGCCCCCTTAATACAGAAGAGGTAACAAGAGATCTGGGGACCCAGGTAGATAGTAATCTCTCTTTTGACAATCATATTGCCAAAGTAGTTAGGAAATCCTTCTATGTAGCCCATCTAATTACTAAAGGGTTCACATCTAGAAATACTGCTCATCACTCATCAGACCCATCATAGAGTACAATGCCCCATTTGGGATGTACCTCACAAGACACTTCCAACAGCTGGAAAGACTACAAAAGTACCTCACCAAGAGGATTACTGGCCTCAAACATATGTCCTATGCAGCACCGACTGGAAAAACTCCAGATGTACTCAGTGGCATATAGCTTACTCAGAGGAGATCTCTGCCTGACTTACAAAACCATGTCCAACTCAGAATTGATGGACATGTTCCACCTAAAGAAATCCAAGTCACTGCGAGCCACTCACTCTAGTGAGCTAAACCTCACCACAACAATAAATAGAACATGCTGGAGGGATAGATTCCTGTCACAGAGACTCCCCATGCTTTGGAACAAAATTCATAACTACATTAGGCCAAGCCCCTCACTAACACTCTTCAAGAGAAACCTTGACAAGTGGATGGGTAGCAGAAAATACACCCCTGGGATCACTTCATTGGCTCT
Source organism: Protopterus annectens (assembly GCF_019279795.1). Classification (NCBI taxonomy): domain Eukaryota; kingdom Metazoa; phylum Chordata; order Ceratodontiformes; family Protopteridae; genus Protopterus; species Protopterus annectens. Next base: position 398,024,493 of record NC_056730.1, on the reverse strand, counting down.
TCTTGACAGAGGCTCAGTTAATTAATCAATGGGGCAGCGAAAGCTGACACACACTGGCTAGGTTTATAAATGCCCTCGGGCAGACAGCCTAGTACCTATCTATGAACCTATGAACCAAAATGAATAGACTGATTAGGTGACAACCACCTTGGGCATAAAAGAAGGATTAGTACACAAGAACACCCTGTCCTCATGAAATATCAAAAACGTTGGAGAAGCCCTAAGGGCTTGCAACTCAAACACCCATCTGGCAGAAGTAAGAGCTAACAAAAGAACTGTCTTCCAAGAACAATGTTGCAAGGAAGCTGAAGCATCAGGCTCAAAAGGAGCCTGAGTCAATTTTTGCAGAACAAAATTAAGATCCCAGGGAGGAGGAACAGGCTTCCTGAGAGGTCTAATATTAAGGACGATTTTAAGAAACTGCTTAGCCTCAAATCTAGAAACTAATGGGGGAGTTAAAGGCAGACAAGCAGAAAGAGCTGATAAGTTGGCCTTAATAGAAGAATAGGCCAAACCAGCATTGAGCAACTCACACAAGTAAGAAAGAACCAAAGGAACATCCACAGAAAGTGGGTTCAGGTCATGAGAAAGACACCAAATAGAAAACCTCTTCCATTTAGATAAGTAGAATTTCCTAGTAGTAGGTTTCCTGGCCTCCTGGGCAGCTGCAGTGGTGCAGAGGTTAGCATTGCCACCTCACAGCAAGAGGTTCTCCGGTTCAATCCTTGGCTGGGGTGCCTTCTGTGCGGAGTCTGCATGTCGTCCCTGTGGTCGTGTGGGTTTCCTCCGGGTGCTCCGGTTTCCTCCCACATCCCAAAGACATGCTGTAGGTGGCTACTCTAAATTGGCCCTAGGCATGAGTGCGTGTATGTGTGTGCTTTCTGTGGAAGGTTGGGCACCGGGCTGGTAACTCGACACAGTAAAACTCCACTGCCAATCATGAGCGGACAGATGATCTGCTGTGGCGACCCCTAACCGGGAGAAGCCAAAAGAAGAAGAAGGTTTCCTGGCCTCCTGCAGGACCTGCAGCACATCCACAGTAAAAAGGTGTCTATGAGGAATCAAAACCCTATCACCCACAGTGTCATTTGAAGTGTGGACAGGTGGGGATGGGTGAGAGACCCCTCGTCTTGTGTGAGGAGATCCACCCTGTGAGGTAACTTGTGATGATTTCCCCTGGCGAGATGTAGAAGTAGAGGGAACCAGTGCTGTCATGGCCAAAAGAAGTCACAAACAAGATTTTGGGAGCATTCCGTTGAATCTTGAACAGGACTCTTGGAATGACAGGAAGGTGAGGGAATGCATAAAGAAACATCCCCTTCCAGGAAAATGAGAGGGCATCAGCCTTCCAGACCAGAGGACCTGGGACTCTGGCACAAAACAGAGGAAGTTATTTGTTCAAAGGGGTGGCAAAGAGATGTACTTGAGGAATACCTGTAAAAGAAAACACAAAGATCAATGCACATTAGGTTCAAGCAAGGCACCCTTTATTACTTGCAGCAAGGAGGCAAAGCATGTAGGTACAAGGTTTGTCTGATTTTCCATAGTTCAGCCTACAGTTTTTATACAGTTTTCTGCAAGTTCAGAGAAAGGTGCTATTATTAGATTTGCTGCTAACATGGTCAGATAATTGCTGTCTTGCAAAAACATGTTTGAGAAAAACAACCTGGCCTTGGGCTTGTTTCAGCTTTCCTTAGTTTCTCACAATTCTTTCTCTAGTTCTGATATGATACATTCAAGGTACAGTCCTGGCCTCAATACACATTCTGCTGACCATGGTGGATTTACAGACAACCATTGTTCTTTTTTCAGAGCTTCTAGCAGCTGCATATTTTCACACAAAATAAGCAGAATAAATGTATTAACTCCTTTTAACCCTTAATGCACTAAACCTGCATATTGCAGTTATATATTTCAATACACTAAGCCTACATATTGCATTGCAGTTATACTTTTTTCCTAACAGTACCCCACTGGTGAATAATGGCCAGAAACACATCCCTGTGAAGTATCCATTCATGGGACTGAGTGAAGAACCTGCTCAGATTGTCTGCCACAACGTTCTAATCTGAAGGAATATAAACTGCCTGAAGAGTCACACAATATTGGATAGCCAGATCCCATACCAGAAGTGCCAGCCGACAAAGATGGTAGGATCTCGTACCCCCTGTTTGTTGATATACCACATGACTGTGGTATTGTCCATGAATACCTTGAGAGGCCCTGCAGAGAAGAAAGGATGAAAGGCCTGAACAGCCTGCAGAAGACCCCTCATCTATTTGATGTTGATGTGCTCCTTCTGCTGATGAGGCGGCCACACTCCCTGAACCTTCAGAGAGCCAAACATTGCTCCCCATCCCATATCCAAAGCATCCATGAACAGATCCTGAGAAGTGAAGTGGAGGCTGAAATGGAAGCCCTGGATTTAGAGACAACTGCTGAATCTACCACAGAAGTTCGACCTTAAGACACAGGAGAAGAAGAACAGGAAAGTCTAGAGGATGCTAATGCTGAAGCCACACCGACTTCAGAAACCACTGGAACTTCCTCATATGGAGCCTGGCCAGAGAAAGAATCAGAATGGTGGAAGCCATGAACCCCAGAGCTCTCAGAAACTCCCTGGCTGAAATGGAGGCCAGGGGAAGAAAAGTTTGAAAGATATAAATGAGAGACAATGCCTTTGGAGGAGGAAGAGATGCCAGCATTAGCACCATTTGAAACCTGCAACCCAGAAAGACATGATCTTGAGAAGAAATCAGGAAAGACTTGTTGAAGTTTATTGTGAACCCCAGGCTCTGAAGAAGAGAAATAGTAAAATGAAGATTTTGCAAAAGGACCTCTGGAGAAGATACCTGAATCAGCAGGTCATCCAAATAAGGAAAGATTTGGATCCCTTGAAGCCTGCAACCTGAGAAGGCCCAGATTCAGGACAGCATTCCCCAACTGCAGTAGGAACCTCTTCCCGAAAGGGAAAGTGTGAAACCCCATTAGACCCCTTGGAAACAGTCAACAGTGGTTCCCTCTGAACACCCAAAATGGACGCCTGCAAAGGTTCATCGGACATGTTGCCTGCCAAATCCTCACCAGCCTCCAACCCAGAAGTGGTAGAAAAATCTGACAAAACAACTGGGTGAGCCTCTGGGTGCATAATAACTTCAGGAGAAACACCCGGCAGAGGCTGGACAGCAAAAGATTGCGGCCTTACCTTATGCACTTCTTCTTCCCAGATGGCTGACCCTCAGGTCAGGAAGTTCCATCCATAATACCCACAGCAAGAAGCTTAAGCCTCTGGTTCTCAAGGTTCAAGGAAAGAGAAGAAAGTCTACTATGAAAAGTTTTGGGGACAAACGCCTGACAAAGTGAACAAGACATATGGTCATGAGCACCACCAAGGCAAAAAGGACATGTATTGTGATGGTCATTATAGGGAATCAGTCTCCCACACTGGCATTTACCCTTCCTGGATGACATTAACTCCAAACAGCACTAAACAAATCAGAAAAAGTAACCAAAAACCCAACTGGGTACTTATCTGCAACTGTGAGAACTCCAGCAAACAGGAACAAGCACAAAAAAGCCAATAAACAGAAAAACGGTAAAAAAAATAAATAAATAAATAAAAAACAGATGTATACAACAGTCTGGCAGCAAAAAAGTTCTGAGGATGGTACACCTGAACACCACCTTTATGCCCTACCTTACGCAAGAAGTAAGCAGGTGACATTCAGTGTACCTTAAAGCAATGGAAATCTTTTGTAAACTAGCCAGATGGAGGGATTTATGGCAGGGAATTAGTAAGGAATACTGCAGAGATGAATGTTATATCTTCGGTGGTACAGTGGTAGTGTTGTTACCTCACAGCAAGAGGTTCTTCTGTTCAATTCTCGGCTGGAGTGTCTTCTGTGTGGAGTTTGCATGTCCTCCCCGCAGTCGAGTGGCCTCCAAAAGACATGCGTGAATGGGCGTGCCTTTGCTGAAGGTTGGGTGTCGGGTTGGCAACTCAGCACCATAAAAATCGACTGCCAATCATTAGTGGACTGGAGTTCTGCTGTGGCGACCTCTAACCGGGAAAAGCTGAAAAGACAAACAAACTGCAGAGATGAATGTTAGGACAGCCTCAATTCTCAAAAAACACAGAATGTTTTAGAACTGCACAAACAAATATTTACAGCATAGAGGTATACAAATAATGCTTGTGTGAAAGGAATATATCTCTTAAAATAGCTTTTCATGCGTATGAATGGTGACAAATAAAAATAAGTTCAGAATGCATAGCTGATGCATAGCGTAACAACCCTTAAAAGGATGGTAATTTGACACTACTTCTACAATAAAGGATAATCTGCCATCTGCAGGCTATGTAGCAAAATTACAGGGGCTCAACAAAATGAAATATTGTCTATTTTGTTTTTGTGATAATTCCAAAGATAGTAATTAACTATATCGTATTTATCGCTGCAAACTGGACAGAACAGTAGTTCAACTATTCATGATCCTCCGGGCCTCAGCTCCACAGCAAGAAACTGTGGAGAGAAAGATCAACATGCCAAGGGCCTTCTCTTCTGCAGTTCTGATGTCGTACCATACTATAGCTCCTAGGAATAAGATAAGAGAACCATGACGTAAGAACAGCTTGTATAACAGCCAATCTCAGTCACATTTATACATTTATAACATCAGCTGAATGAAATGTTTATGCTCATCTTAAGCTTAAGGCCTCAGAGTGTCCTGTCTTGTGACACTAAACAGGTACAGGCAGCTTGAGTGATTAAATGAGACTGAAGCTTGAATTTAAATTAAATATAAATGCAAACAACTTGTATAAACAAATATGTAAGCAATTAGAACTGCTTACTGAAAAAAAACATTGCTCTAAAAAGCATATCAAATAAGTGGTTCATAAAAACAACAAACACACAATGAAGAATTTTGCATCTGCTGCCTTCTTTTTTACTGGTTCCTGCATGACATATTCTACAGACAGCTGGGTGAAGGGGGAGTCACAAACATTGCACACAGTACTATAACATTGTTTTGCACATGGGTGTTTGCATACAGTCCAGATATTAATGGGATTTGTGAAGCTGCATCACACTAATAACATGCCACATATTTATTGGCAACCCGCATACAGGAACAGTGCACAAACAAAGCACAATCTGTGGTCATAGTGACAATGGATGTGGTATTTTCGTCTAAACATAAGATCCCAACAGGAAATATCATTTAGATATATGTAAGGATGTCAGCTGTGCCTCCTCTCAGTGTTTTGTTCCCCATTTACATTCTTTGAAGTGAGGAGAATCAGAAGCAATGACTTACTTTTATTACAAAAGTGAGATTTGGTAGTGAGCAAAACAGACCTCTCATACAGCAATGAAGGCTAATCCTTTCATCGTCATATTAACGTGTAGCCTTCAGACATGTTTATCCTGGGCTGGAATGTCAGCTCCACATTTTTCACTGTTGCATGGAGTATGCATGTAGCATGTAGTTTCAGAAAACTGCAATTTCTGGTCCCAGACAATTGTTACACAGAACAACCTAAAAAAGAAATTGTAGGAAGTCTGAGTGTGCTACTGCTCAATGTTACCATCTAAGACATACTTACAAAAATGGGTTTAGCTCCTTTTTATTAGCTCCACTGGTTACTTCACATTTGCAGAAGTGGCAACTACCCCATGTGTATGATAAGGTGCTATATTGATACTTCTGTATTTCAAAATTATTCGCTCTCAAGTCTTACAATACTTTTTTTTTTCATGAGCACTGCATATTAAATAATACATGAACATATTTTCCCTGTTAAAACATAATTATCCATATGTGGGTTGAATGCACACAAAAATTAATGGAGTTATTGACAGCAGCACAGACCCTACAGTGTGCCTACAAATGGGGGAGAGTCACATGGACCAACTGATTTAGGCATTAACTATGACGCACAGTATCGTCTATACAGGACAACATGGATCACAGACTCTGTGGCTCGGCAGTGTAAAAATTGGTATTTTCCAGTGCTACGTGGATTGAGGGCTAAAACTACTCTGACCTATGCCACGGACTTTTACTAATAGTGAGAAGGTGTCCATGTTCCCCTACTAACCAATATGTGCACACTATTAAAGCTCAACAGTCCTGGGTGAGTAAAGTAATTGCCAGCCAGTGTCCAATTACCCAGAATGGGTAACTAGGATAGCTCTGTTAAACAAAAAATGTGTTTTACTGCATGTCATTTTATTTTAGAAGGACCAAATGTTTTTTATATCATTTTAATAGATCCATAGGTCTTAGGGAAAATTTGACTGTAATTCAATGGGTAATGTATATATTGCAATGTTCTCACAATGTGAGGTGTTCTGTGTTGGCATGACTACATGAACATTTTCTGAAAGAATTAAGGAGCATATATGCTATAAAGAAAAAAGATGTCAATAATGCTTTACTTAGGCATAGTTTAAACTGTGATTCTTATAAAAAAAAATATTTTGGGTGTGCTAGAGCATGTTCCTATGGATTATAGTGGTGGATGTTATAAAAAGCAGTTGGAAAAGAAGGAAACTTTATGGCAGCTTAGGCTGCAAGCTAATAAAATTCCTGGGGTAAATGAAACTATAAAGTGTTGTTTGTAAGGATTAGTTGCATTATGTAAATAGGTTTGATTAACCGGATGTGCAATTGCATTATTGATTAACTGGGATATGTGTTGGACTGGCTAGTTGTTTTTATAAAATGAATTGGAGTATTTTTAATTCATTTTGAAGAAGTCCTGAGTTAGATGAAAATGCTCAATAAACCTTAGTGTATTTCCCAGTGACGTTCATTGGTGGTGATTTTTTTCCAGTGTTTTATCTTTTCACCAATTCTGCACATAGCTTTTGTTTGTTTAAACAAAAACTGGATTTAAAACCAATCCACCTGCCAAAATGAATTAAGGATTGCTGCAATGAATATAGGTTCACTCACTGGAACAAGCTTGGAAAAGGATGATATGTCATTGAGGAGAAGACTGGATATTTTGTGTATCAAGGACATAAGGTAAAAGGAAGGTGCAACAAGTCTCTTGGCCTGATATCCTGAGTCTACCCAGGTAGAGGATGGACTAGAAATGGTGTGGGAATTATGGTTTCAGAGACTGTTTTGAAGAGATTGAGGGATGTCATCAGAATTAGTGATAGACTTGTGATAATAAGAAGCTAATGCAAAGATAAACCAGTATTTATGACCTCAGTCTGTTCCGCAGCAGGGCTATGATGGTGAGGAAAGAGAGCATTTAAGCAGGAGTTGCAGGACCTCCTCAGTAAAGCAGAACAAAATTATTTGGTCTTGATAATGAGGGGCCTTAATATTCATATCAGGACAATCCTCAGCTAGCAGCAAGCAAATAAATCCAAAACAAAAACAAAATAAAATGCTGTGTCTGTATGAAGATAAAAATCAACCAAGTTTATTCCAAAGCCAATAGTAAGCACTTTCATCTCCTCATTCGGAGATTTCTTCAGACTAAGGCTTCTCCCTAAGATAAAAACATTTATATGCTCATTGACTCATTACATAATTATAATTTAAATATACAGTCATCCTAAAATTCATGTGCTATAAAACAGCTTACAAAACACATACTAATATACTAATATAACTATGTTAACATAATATTAACCTAATGTTTTAGCCCCTTCCTTTTTAAATACATTATAAACTCCTCCCTATTATTTAATCCTGGGGGGAAACATGCATTAAGCCTCACTTGCCAACAATATTCTAACCAACCTAACTCTTCTTCAGCATTGATGGTATTGTATTCAAAGTTTAGAACATCCAACACTATACATTTAAAATTTACTTTACATTTCTTCTCTATATAATGTTTGCTCATGGCATTCTTCATGTCTCCATGTGCAATTGCATAATTGTATTTGTAGATTCTTCTGCATAGTTCTCTCTTAGTTCTCCCTACATAAAATGATCTGCATTCAAAGCACATTAATAAATACACTACATTTTTAACTTTACACGTAAACCTACCACGGACTTGCACTACTGTTTTTCCAAATAACAATTCATTGCTGTCTGTAAATAAATATTGACAGTAATTACAATTAAAGCATTTTACCATATCCCTCAGACTCATTTTCTTTTGGCCTATTTAATTTACTCTGAAAATAATCGTTGTAATTTGTGGCCCTGTTTTGCACAAACCTAGGTTCACTTCCTACCTTTTCTACAATTTCTCTATTACCTTTCAAAATCCCCCAGTTTCTCCTTGCAATATTTTTATAGTGTTAGAATCTGTGCTATTTTGTACTGCTAATGCTGTCCTAATACTATTTTCTACATTACTACCATCAATGCAGTTCCTTTGAACTACATATGCTTTTCTTTTCTAGTTATTCTTTAAATAAAATGTTACTTCTCTCTGTGGATAACCTCTTATTTGCATTCTTTTGCAGAAATATTTAGCTTCTTGTTCAAACACATTGTCTTCTTTTGTTAAATTACTTATCCTTTTCAACTGTCCCTTAACTATTAATAGAAGAAAAAATAAAAGAATGGAAACATTTCCAACAACCAATAAACACTACAATTCCCAGTACAGAAGGAGGCTAAGATGTCTATCAAGTGTGTAGAATTGAAAATAAAAAAGACTCTGCGGTCCGTAGTAAAAAATAATTTGTTGAACAAACAAAAACAATACAAGTCAATAAAGCGCTTTCATTTCCTGACCGGAAACTTCATCAGAATGAATGTTATTGCTACACAAGGGCTTTTATACGTCTTCTTGTTGAATGTTCCCTTAACTATATTTATTTTAGTTTTCTTTGGATGTAGGCTGGAATAATGCAAATACATATTGTTTTGAAAGTCTTTCTTATATATTTTAGAATTAAGTTTATTCTCATCTTTATATGTAAGATCTAGAAAATTGATTTTATCTACAGTATAATTATAAGAAATGTTTAAATAGGAACAAACATTAATATATTCGAGAAATTTTTCTAATTCATTTTTAGAACCTTCCCATATTAAAAGAACATTGTCAATAAAATGTAACATCTTTATTATATATTTATAAAACTCACTTTCCAATATATTGGCGGTTTCCCAACCTTGCATGAAAACATTTGCATAACTTGGGACTAGAGCTGCACCCATTGCAACTCCGTTCGTCTGAACATACTTGTGCTCATAGAAATCCAAGTAATTATAACTCAGAACTAAATCAATCATCTCCATTAGAAGTCCCACAGTGCTCAAAGAAAACTCTTTAGATTTCAATAGTTCAATTCTAACAGTTTCCATTCCCTCTTTATTTGGGATCATAGTGTACAGAGTGTTAATGTCTAGAGTTACTAATATAGGTGAGTCTGATACATGTATCCCTTCTGTCTTTTTCATACAATCATAACTATCTTTTATATAGGTTTTACTTTTAGGCACTATCTTCTGTAGGTTTTTGTCTACAAATACTGACATTCCTTCAGTTTTGCTATTTTTACTTACTACTATTGGTCTTAATGTTGGTGAATCTAACTTTTTATGGATCTTTGGAATTCCAAAGATCCTACTTATTTTGGGATTGATGTTAGATAGATTTATCTTTGTTCTTTCATCTATTCTTCCTGTATAGAACCATTCCTCTATACAGAAATCAATCTGTGTATATCCTTTTTTCACTTCCTTCCACTGAATGTGGCAGGGTCAGTTAGGTCATAGCAAATATTATCTAAATTTGTTTATTAATTAATTTATTTATTTGACATTTGTTGACCGAGAATATCTGATTGAGCCAGAGCCCTTTTTCAGTGGAGGCCTGGGGAGAAAAGCTCCACAAAGAAAAGTTATAATTTACAATAAAAGCAAATAGTGAAAAAATTACAGGAAAGAGATATTGTGATTTCTGACCAATCTATGTAAGTATACAAGATTTGAGTCTGGGGTATAATCTCTATGTAAATTTGCAAGGACTAGAAGCTATATAGCTCAAACTCTTCATCAACTCCAGGACTTTTCCGATAAATATCTTCTAAAACTTGCTGTCTTCTATAAGCTATATAGCTCAAACTCTTCATCAACTCCATCTATTTCCTCTTATTTCTGAGGTGCTAAACTAACCAGTATTTCCTTTATCTTTTGTGCTTTCACTCTAATCAACTCCAGGTCTTCAGCCTAGTATCTGTTGAGCTTTAAAGCTTTCTCTGAACACTGGTTACAGCTGATCATAGCCACCAAGTTAAACTATTTGCTAGCTAGCATTAACTAAATGAATTAACACACAAAATAACAGTCACAAGAAAAAAAGTAATACACCAAATGAGTAGATGTTTTACACAAGGTCAAAAAAAGTTGTGTGTTTAGTTAGGCAGCAGTAGAGTTGTCAAACATGCAATAAAAGGTAATAAACATCAAGTGTGGTGAATTAAAGAACTTTTAGTGCAATGACTAGTGTCAATGCAAGGAGAGACAGTGAAGAGAACTGGAAGAGAGGGTAGGTTGAGGAAGAAAGGGGGGACAGTGAGGTTGAGTGGGGTAGTTGGGGAGTCAGTGAGGTAAGGATGCAGAGGTGTAGTTAAGAGTGATTTGTGCTGTAACAAGTGCAGGTAAAAAGTAGGTGTTTTACAGACCTTTTTTTTCATGAGAATAAGTTGACTGTCAGAAGCAGGTGGGTAGGTGGAGATTAGCTAGGTGTTGTTTAAAGGGGATTTAAGCAGTGACATGTCCACTTAGATAGTAGGTGTTCTTTGAGCACTTTTTTGAATTCATGTGGATGGGTTAATTGTTTGATTGGCAAGGGTAGCTTGCTCCCAGCTAGAGATGGGGAATAGCTGTAGAAGTTTTGACTCATAGATGTTTTGAATTTGTATATTACAAGTTGTTCTAGGTTGGCACTCCTGAGAGTTGTGGTGGGGGTGTAAATGCTGGATGTTGGGGGAAAATGGCTACTTAGGATACACATCACAGTTAGAAGAGACAGATAACTGGAGAATAAGCACTCTAGTGCCAGTGTACAAAAATAAAGGAAATATTTGCAACTGTTGGCAGCAGAGAGGCATCAGACTCCTGTCACATTGTATGAAAGTTCTGGACAGAATGATGGATAAATGAATACACAGAGTAGTAGAAAGTAAGATGGGGGAGAAGTAGTTCTGGTTCATATTAGGATGCAGCATAACTGACCTGATGTTTGCAGTGAGACATATAGTTGAGAAGAAGCTGGAGATGATGAAAGAGTCCAACTGGCCATTGCTATACTTGTAGAAAGCATATAACAAGGTCACAAAAAAGCTGATTTGGGTAGTCCTGTGATGGTCCAAAGCCCTGGAAATATTAGTATAACTATTGAAGGTTATGCACAACTACACAGTGACAGAACTACAAATAGTATTCAGACTCAATAAAAAAGAAAAAGTGGAACAGGCACTCCACAACAAACTTCAACACACTTCAACAAATTTTAATGGAATAAACCCATAAACTGAGGACTTTTGTCTTACAAACAAGACTTCATCAGTGTTGCAGCCTGCCATTAAAAAAAAACATTTAAATACAACAATTTAATCATATTTGAAATAGAAAAATAAATGATGATGTCACTCAACTGCCAAGTGTAATTTCTTAAAAAAACATTCAATATTTAACACTGAAAGTTGTGTTCAGATTATGGTAAAAAAATCATACTAAAGCTACTTTCATCTTTAAAATGCTAGAAAGAGAAATTGCTTGACTAATGCCTGTAACAGCAGCTGCATTAAGCATAAGTTGCCAAGTTAGTTCTTTGAATTCAAGTTGTGTGTATAAATCCCCACTGTAGTGTGTCACCATTATCCTGTCTATAATAAAAAAATGTTTTGTATTTAGGGCAATCCAAAGTATGTCTAAATAAGGCTTTGGTGGTTTTCTTTTTCTTTATATCATGCATATGTTCACAGATCCTGTCCTCAAGTTTTCTGATTGTTTCCCCATGGAAAAGGCATCGCAGGAGCTGCAGGTAGCCAAGTATACTATGTGGGTAGTGGTGCAGGTGCATCTCCCTGGACATGGCATAGTTCTATTAACATTTTCAACTGCAATGTTTGGACCCTCATTTATATATCTGCACATTTTGCAGATATCACATTTATGCAAGGAACCATTAGCCACCATTGATATCATACCACTAGTGGGTAATTCTAACAGAGTCTTAATGTTCTTCCCATTGTAGTACACTATCACTGGGGTATTTCCTAGGATCTTTTTTACCTCTTCAGAAAAAACAATGTCCCAGTTCAGCCTTACTATGTTAATATAACCAAAAATGTCATTTCTGAACGGTACAGAAAAATTGGGGGTGAATGAATCAAATATGTCCTTGCTCATCCTATCTACAGTTGTATCCCCCTCATGCCATTCAATCCCCACTATCTAAAATCCTAGAAAGGTGCATCCACTAACAACTTCTCCAATATATAACAAATAATAGGCTCCTATCTAATTCTCATCACAAATTTTGACCAAATTATAGCACCATTACTGCCCTCCTGAGTTTTTCTAACACCGTTAATCAACACAGAAATAAAGTTAAAATAGTCTCATCAGTCTTCCTTGATATGGCCAAAGCCTTCAACACCATTTCCCATCCCAAGCTACTTACTACCCTTAACAACCTAAATTTTAGCTCCTCTGCCATCACCTGGTTCCACAGCTACCTAACAGGGCACGAACAAGCAGTGAAATGATCACAAGGCCTCTCCCCCTACTCCCCATCACATTAGGAGTCCCACAGGGATCCATTCTTGGCCCCCTGTTTGTTAGTATATTTACCAATAATCTTAGCTTAGCCACATCTCTAGCCTCTACAATCCAATATGCAGATGACTCCACACTCATATGCACTGCCCCTACCCTACAGTAACTCCAAGATATTACACAAAAATCCTTCATTGCAATTGAATCATGGCTCTCAAATTCTCAGCTCATTCTTAACCCTAGCAAAACTAAGCTTATGATCTTTCACCCCACCAGAACACCAGACCCTCCCCCCAATATTTCCATCACAGCCACAGATAACACAATTATTTTACCAGATACTCAAACAAAACTATTAGGAGTCATAATTGACAATAACATGAGATTCAGCCTACACATATCACAAACAGTCAAGAAAGTGCACAAAACATTGGGTACCCTGTCTAGAAACAAAACATTCCTAACCAATAGTACCAGGATACCTATTGCCAGAACTCACCTCCTATCTACACTTCTTTATGCCTCTCCACTACTTATTAACCCCAAGAAATCATACCTTGAAAATTAGAAATACGCTATAACAAGATTGCAAAGATTGCCACAGACTCACCCCACAGATCACACCATTGCCTACCTCTAAAACAACTCTCCGGTTTAGAATTGCCTTACCTAATATACTATAATCAGCTGATAATGTCACACAAAATACTCCACCAACCTGAAAAAACACCATCCCTCCAGAACTTAACAGTACCCAAAAACCGCACACTTCGCTCCACCAATGAGCGCTTCTTAAAAGTAGCCAGGGCTATAAATACTGAAGGAGAAACACTTTACTCCAGCCATGAAGCAAAACTCTGGAATGCTCTTCCAGACTCTATTAGATCCATAACAAACACAACTCATGTTAAAAAATTAGAATTACTTAAAAAGCACCTAACCAACTCTTGGCATTTGTTCATATAACACCCCAGGCAGGCTTACAAGATATACAATACTATCCCAATACCCTGTATTGTTTAATGAAATACACCAAACTAGCCACAATATTGTACTACTTATGTTTTTCACTCACCTTTCAAAAACTACTAACACTCCCACAGATTATCAACCACTAACCACAACTTTCCCTTCATCCTCAAAAAACAAAAATAAAAAAAAAAGAATTTGGTATACAAAATTTAAATGACTATTATCTCTTTTTCCTTGATGGTGTACCAATGATTTTTAAGTGCATTTTTTTTCCCAGTACTGTTTTTTATTTCTCTTAACTTTGTTACTTATCTTGTAAATTATCATTGTATAAGTTAATGCGTATAAAAACTGTAATCATTCTATGTCATGTTTAGCAAACTATAAGTATTTCTCTGTATGTGGAGCTTTTCTCCCGGGACTCCACTGAAAATGGGTGCTCACCCAAATGGACTTTCCCTGTAAACAAATGTAAAATAAATAAAAATAAAAATTATTTATAATGCTTGATTTAATCCCTAAAATAGGTGAAAATCTGCCATGATGCTGGCATACCACCTCAGCTTGAATGTTTGTAAGTAAATAGGTGGGGTATCCACATTTAATGAACATTGTAATTCATTTATGTATCTCTTTTTCTAAAGTACTGTCATCAAAATTAAATGAGAAAGCCTTATCATTTGTCTTTTACTACTGACTTCTTTTGGTGGAAAGGGTGGCAGCTGTCAAAATGAAGATATGTGTTTGAAAATGTCACTTAAAAATTAGTAGAACAAATTTTGCATCATGAAAGATGTGGTATAGGGGCACTAAATACCAGGATACCTCTTTATGTTGGGCCTTAAAGGCACTTAAAAATAATAGAATAAGGCTTTTCAGCATGAAAGGTGTCAGGCAGGGAGAGACTAGACAACAGGGATACTCTGTATACTACAACTGAAAAGTGCATACCCTTGGCCATCTAAAACAATCGTCAGGTCTCTGCACCACCATTAGACATCAGGGATACTCTTCCATATTGCCTTAACATCTTTAAAAAAAATAAAGTAAAGTAGGAAAAACATTTGTACCCTGAACCGTTGACAAAGGCAGCAACTTGTTAAGATGGAGCCTTAATCCTCTACACTAAGTGATGAGTTAGAATAGTGGGGTATGTTTTACATAGGAAGGATAAGTGAGGAGTTAGAATAGTGGGGTATGTTTTACATAGGAAGGATAAGTGAGGAGTTAGAATAGTGGGGTATGTTTTACATAGGAAGGATAAGTGAGGAGTTAGAATAGTGGGGTATGTTTTACATAGGAAGGATAAGTGAGGAGTTAGAATAGTGGGGTATGTTTTACATAGGAAGGATAAGTGAGGAGTTAGAATAGTGGGGTATGTTTTACATAGGAAGGATAAGTGAGGAGTTAGAATAGTGGGGTATGTTTTACATAGGAAGGATAAGTGAGGAGTTAGAATAGTGGGGTATGTTTTACATAGGAAGGATAAGTGAGGAGTTAGAATAGTGGGGTATGTTTTACATAGGAAGGATAAGTGAGGAGTTAGAATAGTGGGGTATGTTTTACATAGGAAGGATAAGTGAGGAGTTAGAATAGTGGGGTATGTTTTACATAGGAAGGATAAGTGAGGAGTTAGAATAGTGGGGTATGTTTTACATAGGAAGGATAAGTGAGGAGTTAGAATAGTGGGGTATGTTTTACATAGGAAGGATAAGTGAGGAGTTAGAATAGTGGGGTATGTTTTACATAGGAAGGATAAGTGAGGAGTTAGAATAGTGGGGTATGTTTTACATAGGAAGGATAAGTGAGGAGTTAGAATAGTGGGGTATGTTTTACATAGGAAGGATAAGTGAGGAGTTAGAATAGTGGGGTATGTTTTACATAGGAAGGATAAGTGAGGAGTTAGAATAGTGGGGTATGTTTTACATAGGAAGGATAAGTGAGGAGTTAGAATAGTGGGGTATGTTTTACATAGGAAGGATAAGTGAGGAGTTAGAATAGTGGGGTATGTTTTACATAGGAAGGATAAGTGAGGAGTTAGAATAGTGGGGTATGTTTTACATAGGAAGGATAAGTGAGGAGTTAGAATAGTGGGGTATGTTTTACATAGGAAGGATAAGTGAGGAGTTAGAATAGTGGGGTATGTTTTACATAGGAAGGATAAGTGAGGAGTTAGAATAGTGGGGTATGTTTTACATAGGAAGGATAAGTGAGGAGTTAGAATAGTGGGGTATGTTTTACATAGGAAGGATAAGTGAGGAGTTAGAATAGTGGGGTATGTTTTACATAGGAAGGATAAGTGAGGAGTTAGAATAGTGGGGTATGTTTTACATAGGAAGGATAAGTGAGGAGTTAGAATAGTGGGGTATGTTTTACATAGGAAGGATAAGTGAGGAGTTAGAATAGTGGGGTATGTTTTACATAGGAAGGATAAGTGAGGAGTTAGAATAGTGGGGTATGTTTTACATAGGAAGGATAAGTGAGGAGTTAGAATAGTGGGGTATGTTTTACATAGGAAGGATAAGTGAGGAGTTAGAATAGTGGGGTATGTTTTACATAGGAAGGATAAGTGAGGAGTTAGAATAGTGGGGTATGTTTTACATAGGAAGGATAAGTGAGGAGTTAGAATAGTGGGGTATGTTTTACATAGGAAGGATAAGTGAGGAGTTAGAATAGTGGGGTATGTTTTACATAGGAAGGATAAGTGAGGAGTTAGAATAGTGGGGTATGTTTTACATAGGAAGGATAAGTGAGGAGTTAGAATAGTGGGGTATGTTTTACATAGGAAGGATAAGTGAGGAGTTAGAATAGTGGGGTATGTTTTACATAGGAAGGATAAGTGAGGAGTTAGAATAGTGGGGTATGTTTTACATAGGAAGGATAAGTGAGGAGTTAGAATAGTGGGGTATGTTTTACATAGGAAGGATAAGTGAGGAGTTAGAATAGTGGGGTATGTTTTACATAGGAAGGATAAGTGAGGAGTTAGAATAGTGGGGTATGTTTTACATAGGAAGGATAAGTGAGGAGTTAGAATAGTGGGGTATGTTTTACATAGGAAGGATAAGTGAGGAGTTAGAATAGTGGGGTATGTTTTACATAGGAAGGATAAGTGAGGAGTTAGAATAGTGGGGTATGTTTTACATAGGAAGGATAAGTGAGGAGTTAGAATAGTGGGGTATGTTTTACATAGGAAGGATAAGTGAGGAGTTAGAATAGTGGGGTATGTTTTACATAGGAAGGATAAGTGAGGAGTTAGAATAGTGGGGTATGTTTTACATAGGAAGGATAAGTGAGGAGTTAGAATAGTGGGGTATGTTTTACATAGGAAGGATAAGTGAGGAGTTAGAATAGTGGGGTATGTTTTACATAGGAAGGATAAGTGAGGAGTTAGAATAGTGGGGTATGTTTTACATAGGAAGGATAAGTGAGGAGTTAGAATAGTGGGGTATGTTTTACATAGGAAGGATAAGTGAGGAGTTAGAATAGTGGGGTATGTTTTACATAGGAAGGATAAGTGAGGAGTTAGAATAGTGGGGTATGTTTTACATAGGAAGGATAAGTGAGGAGTTAGAATAGTGGGGTATGTTTTACATAGGAAGGATAAGTGAGGAGTTAGAATAGTGGGGTATGTTTTACATAGGAAGGATAAGTGAGGAGTTAGAATAGTGGGGTATGTTTTACATAGGAAGGATAAGTGAGGAGTTAGAATAGTGGGGTATGTTTTACATAGGAAGGATAAGTGAGGAGTTAGAATAGTGGGGTATGTTTACATAGGAAGGATAAGTGAGGAGTTAGAATAGTGGGGTATGTTTTACATAGGAAGGATAAGTGAGGAGTTAGAATAGTGGGGTATGTTTTACATAGGAAGGATAAGTGAGGAGTTAGAATAGTGGGGTATGTTTTACATAGGAAGGATAAGTGAGGAGTTAGAATAGTGGGGTATGTTTTACATAGGAAGGATAAGTGAGGAGTTAGAATAGTGGGGTATGTTTTACATAGGAAGGATAAGTGAGGAGTTAGAATAGTGGGGTATGTTTTACATAGGAAGGATAAGTGAGGAGTTAGAATAGTGGGGTATGTTTTACATAGGAAGGATAAGTGAGGAGTTAGAATAGTGGGGTATGTTTTACATAGGAAGGATAAGTGAGGAGTTAGAATAGTGGGGTATGTTTTACATAGGAAGGATAAGTGAGGAGTTAGAATAGTGGGGTATGTTTTACATAGGAAGGATAAGTGAGGAGTTAGAATAGTGGGGTATGTTTTACATAGGAAGGATAAGTGAGGAGTTAGAATAGTGGGGTATGTTTTACATAGGAAGGATAAGTGAGGAGTTAGAATAGTGGGGTATGTTTTACATAGGAAGGATAAGTGAGGAGTTAGAATAGTGGGGTATGTTTTACATAGGAAGGATAAGTGAGGAGTTAGAATAGTGGGGTATGTTTTACATAGGAAGGATAAGTGAGGAGTTAGAATAGTGGGGTATGTTTTACATAGGAAGGATAAGTGAGGAGTTAGAATAGTGGGGTATGTTTTACATAGGAAGGATAAGTGAGGAGTTAGAATAGTGGGGTATGTTTTACATAGGAAGGATAAGTGAGGAGTTAGAATAGTGGGGTATGTTTTACATAGGAAGGATAAGTGAGGAGTTAGAATAGTGGGGTATGTTTTACATAGGAAGGATAAGTGAGGAGTTAGAATAGTGGGGTATGTTTTACATAGGAAGGATAAGTGAGGAGTTAGAATAGTGGGGTATGTTTTACATAGGAAGGATAAGTGAGGAGTTAGAATAGTGGGGTATGTTTTACATAGGAAGGATAAGTGAGGAGTTAGAATAGTGGGGTATGTTTTACATAGGAAGGATAAGTGAGGAGTTAGAATAGTGGGGTATGTTTTACATAGGAAGGATAAGTGAGGAGTTAGAATAGTGGGGTATGTTTTACATAGGAAGGATAAGTGAGGAGTTAGAATAGTGGGGTATGTTTTACATAGGAAGGATAAGTGAGGAGTTAGAATAGTGGGGTATGTTTTACATAGGAAGGATAAGTGAGGAGTTAGAATAGTGGGGTATGTTTTACATAGGAAGGATAAGTGAGGAGTTAGAATAGTGGGGTATGTTTTACATAGGAAGGATAAGTGAGGAGTTAGAATAGTGGGGTATGTTTTACATAGGAAGGATAAGTGAGGAGTTAGAATAGTGGGGTATGTTTTACATAGGAAGGATAAGTGAGGAGTTAGAATAGTGGGGTATGTTTTACATAGGAAGGATAAGTGAGGAGTTAGAATAGTGGGGTATGTTTTACATAGGAAGGATAAGTGAGGAGTTAGAATAGTGGGGTATGTTTTACATAGGAAGGATAAGTGAGGAGTTAGAATAGTGGGGTATGTTTTACATAGGAAGGATAAGTGAGGAGTTAGAATAGTGGGGTATGTTTTACATAGGAAGGATAAGTGAGGGAGTTAGAATAGTGGGGTATGTTTTACATAGGAAGGATAAGTGAGGAGTTAGAATAGTGGGGTATGTTTTACATAGGAAGGATAAGTGAGGAGTTAGAATAGTGGGGTATGTTTTACATAGGAAGGATAAGTGAGGAGTTAGAATAGTGGGGTATGTTTTACATAGGAAGGATAAGTGAGGAGTTAGAATAGTGGGGTATGTTTTACATAGGAAGGATAAGTGAGGAGTTAGAATAGTGGGGTATGTTTTACATAGGAAGAAGGAAAGGGGGAAAAAAA